>NC_138727.1:41701992-41741996 GCF_965113295.1 Leuciscus leuciscus | reverse complement strand
TTCTGGATGGATGTCTAGGTCCCAATACAAAAACATGCAAAAGCTGTGTTGGAAAAGACTGCAGTGACAACATTCTCCAAGAGGTTCTGCAGCAGAAGATCTTAACTTCAGGATATTTTCGCCTTTTACTCTCAACCAAACCTGCAGGTAAGGACGTTTAACATCTCATACATTAGCATAGGTTTAAGTGCTTATCTGGGTTTTTAGACCAAAGTCAGACAGTTCCCAAAATAGAGCATGTATTACTTCAGCTGAATCTCCTTGGATATGATGAAGCTGTAAATTGTAACACTAGTGATCATAAGCACTGTTTGTATGATCTACTACATTTCTGTAAGAATTTTTTGGGCGGGAAATTTTGAAAAGGTACTGGTAATTTTCTGGTTATTATCCATTCAGTTTACAGACATTTCCTTTAAACATAAAACACAATGCAATGCGTAATTCAAAATATGGGTAAAACACCTGTGAAAAATCAATACAGTAAATGTATTAATATTAACACATTGTAACATGCATGCTCTGTTTCAGTATTGTTTTCACTCTTACCGGTTCTAGGTTTGTCTGCTCTTTGTGCCCTAATTAGTTACGGATTTAATTCACCCATTCTTACTTATTTTACTCTCCCTGTGTATTTTAACCCTGAGTTCTGTCTGGTCATTGTCCGGTATTGTCTATGTTTTGTGGTTGTGTTTATGATTAGACCCTGCATGTGATCTCCTGAGTTTTCCATTGTTGGTTTAAGAAAGATTACTTTTTCTCTACTCCTTCGTCGTGCGCATCATTACAGCCACTGTGACACACATGACTTTGTGCCCTATTTTTAAAGACTATGTTTCATACTTGACTTGCTTGAGTAAATGTTTATACTTTTTACATTTTCTCAGTTTTCATGTTAGTATATGCACTGTCAAGGTACTTCAAGAATGGTAAAGATAAAAAGAGGTAACTGTATGCAGTCACCATAAATGGGGTTTAGGAAGATCATCAGACATCATGTTCCATCAAGTTCTTTAAATGAACTCCATCAATTACTGTCTGAGCTTTATTGCAGAGTTCAAGATGCTTTGAATTAAAAGACCAAAAAGCTGTACACTCAGAAATACTTGGTTTATATAAAAGTGAATTTAACTCTCTCTCTCAGGCAAGTGTAGCCATGGCGGCCTTCTTGACATGACCAGTTATGAAGACCCCACCGGAGGTATCAACAAGGATGACATCAGCTCAAGTCACGGCTTCCTTCATCAGCGTGCCGCTGAAATAGCCATCAATGCTACTATTGACCTGCTGGAAGACATCCGACTGGCCACAGGCAACGTAGCCTTTCTTCGGTATGAGACTATTGACTATTTATTAACATAAAAGGAAGAAATCTTTTGAGCTACTATTACCATAAGTGGTTCATATTTATACACTGTAGTCCATGTTTTCTGAAGCTATGCAGTAGTTTTATGAGGAACAGGCTGAAAATTACACCACTGTGAACTGATGATGAACATTGGGCAAATTATTGCATTTCATCTGCTTTCTCTCTCTCTCAGATTGATGGGCCTGAATCAGACCTCAGTTCTGGCTTTTGTGTTTGACACCACGGGCAGTATGTCTAATTACATCGCAGAGGCCAAGACAGTGACCTTCAGTATCATAGACAGCAGGAGAGGAACATCAGAGGAACCTTCAGAATATATTCTAGTCCCATTTAATGACCAGGGTAGGCATGTTGTGCTGAAAATGAAATATTTATGTCAAATTATATATATATTGTGATCCCATATTAAATTAGGTGTCTTTAACTACTGTGTACTTACGTCAAAGAAATCGTTAGGTACAATGTACTTATTGTATCCGTTTTTGGTGCTTTTGAGGTGGGATGAGGATGAGGTAGGGACAGGTTTGGTGGGATGGGTAGGTTTAAGAGTGGGTTAAGGGGGAAGGGAAGGGTCAACAGTGTAATTATAGATGTAGTTATATTAATTACAGTGTAAAAACATGTATGTACACAATAAGTGCATTGTATCAAATTATTAATTTAAATGTTTGTATAGTAGTTAAGGACACTTAATATAAAGTGGGTCCAAGTTTTTATATGAAAATGTAGATATGGATAAAATATCTTGTTCCATAGATTTTAGAAAACCATCTGTGCTGATGCTTCAAAGATACCAGCATCTACTTGCTTAACTTGTTTATCTGATAGGCCTATATACACATTGGATTCAGAAAGTATTCAGACCCTTCTTTTTTTCCACATTTTGTTGTATTGCAGTCTTATGCTAAAATTCAGTCACAGTTTGATTAAAATGCTCTGTGCATTTTGGTATTGTAGTGCCCTGTAATGAGGTGTTTGTGTTTTTCACAGGTTTTGGACCTCTGATGAAAACTGAAAAGGCAGATACATTTAAAGAGCGAATCAATTCCCTTTCAGCATCTGATGGTTCAAATCCAGGGATGTGCCTTTCAGGACTACTGGTGTGTGTGTGTGTGTGTGTGTGTGTGTGTGTGTGTGTGTGTGTGTGTGTGTGTGTGTGTGTGTGTGTGTGTGTGTGTGTGTGTGTGTGTGTGTGTGTGTGTGTGTGTGTGTGTGTGTGTGTGTGTGTGTGTGTGTGTGTGTGTGTGTGTGTGTGTGTGTGTGTGTGTGTGTGTGTGTGTGTGTGTGTGTGTGTGTGTGTTTTCAATGTCTTTTTGACAGTAGTGTAAACCTTCATTCATTCTGAGAAAAGTTCACTATGGAACCAGTACACGCAAACAAATTCAAGATTTGTTTGCACAAATAATATGATCATTTAGATTTAGAGGAATTCGTTTTATTCTTTGGTATCCACAGTAAAAGTGTTCTTGTCTTTTTCATCATTTCATGAATCTACAGTTAACACTGACACAAGCTCCTCCATCATCAGACATTTTTGTTTTCACTGATGCTTCAGTAAACGACACAGAATTAAAAAGTGCAGTTGAGGCCATGATACAAATCACCAAGTCAACAGTGAGTATCTGCAGAACTGCTTGATTTGTTTCTTCAGTTGGGATCAGTTATGTTACAGACGTCTTAATACTTGTTTCTTCCTTCCCACACTTTAGGTCACTTTCCTGCTGACAAACTCCATCTCATCGCGTAGTCAGCAGAATGTCTCACTATCAAGATTATTGTCTCAGTCAGACATACAGCTGTACAGAGACCTGTCCCATATTTCTGGTGGACAGACCATAGAGGTCACAAACTCTACACTGTCTCAGGCCACTGCAGTCATTACAGATGTAATCGCCGCTGGCGTGGTATGTTTCAACAACAAGATCCCTTTATTAAAGCAACACTATGTAGCTTTTCAACCTTCATAATATATTTCCAAGACCCTTGTGATGGGACATCGACTTACAATAGGTTGAATGACACGCCTGCCATAGCCTGACGGGGTCTGTATCGCTTTTACTGGCACTATGTAACTTCGGGGTTCGGGTAGTAACCCGAGCACAAAAAGAACTACAAAACTCGACTGCTTTACGGCATACGTCACTTCCCCCACCACTTCCTCAAATTCGGATGTGAGAGGCCAACCAACATTTGTTTTCCGGCTTTCGTGCGTATGTTTTTGTCATGGGGGCTGTTTACACCTGGCCACTTCATGCGTTTTCTCAAATCGGATAGCTATCCGATCGTGAAAAGACCAGGTGTAAATGCCCTCCGAAACACATTCGAGACGGATTTGAATCCGATCGCTCAAACAACTTCAGGAGGAGGTCTGGGCGAATTCCAGACAAAACTGGACAAGTGTAAATGCATATGGTTGTTGAAACCACATATGTAAATTGTACTCCTCCCAAAAATGCTAAAATAAATCAAATAAATAAACGTGTGAGAGCGTGTTATAGGCTATATGTAATGTTATAGCCAGATATGACGACGCAACCGGAACACGCATCACCGCAGATGAGAAGCTGAGCATCTATTCATTAAGCCAACGTGCAAACTATTGCAAATCAAAGTGAAAGTAAGTCGCAGACGCTTAACACACAATCATCATCATTACAAGTAAAGAAACGAAATGATCTTACCAGGGCTGTTACTGCTCTCTCTTATTGCTGTCTTTGATTTTGAAATTTTAGCTGATGATCAATAAAATGCAGCTCATATCTGTTGCTTTCGGTGACGTGCACTCCATTAAATATGCATATAGCGCGGGAACTGAAGATCGGATTTAAATCTGTTTTGCAAAAACACATTTATGTGACCAGGTGTAAATGGAATCGTTTTGATAAATCAGAAAGCTATCCGATATGAAATAACACATGAAGTGCCCAGGTACAGCCCCATGGCCAAAGCAGCAACGGACAAAAAAAAGTCAGAAGTAAGCCTATGTCTAAACGGTGTGTACAAGTTTTGGTAGGAGCTACATTCTTGCAAGTAAATAATACATGATTAGATGGACAAAATCATCTTTTAGGCTAAGTAGCCTAATGATTGCAGGCTGATAGTCATGTTTGTTTATTTACTTTTCTGGTGAAAGTGTCTTGCCTCAGGCTATAATGCAAATCGATTTTTCAAATTTGCAGATTCATCTATGGTAGCTTTGATATTATAATATTGACGATATATGGCTATTACCTACCACACAAACATTGACTTGAATTAGCATTCTGTAAAACAGTAGCCAATAGGCTACTATAATGACGCTGGCTTGTAAACGTGAGCTACGCGATCTTTTGGCGTTTGAAAAAAATAAACCACATGAAATTATATTCATATGACATGCTGAAATATATGCCACTGTACCTGGGATGAAGACATTTCACACGCAACGCAGGCAGGCCCGTGAGAACTCCTTCTGCAGAGGTCGGGGGTATTGGCTTGTCAACAAATGAACGTGTATCCCCTGGTGTTACCATGACAGATTTTACGTCAGTAGTAGAAGACAATACTGTTTCCCAACTGTAGGGGGACCCCGAGAGCAAAAGTTACCTGGTGTTGCTTTTATTAACGATACTTCTATCATTATTATATAGACATACATTTTATAATAGCCGTTTCTCAATATGCGTTCTTGTCTGTAGGCTACTTGTGTTCTTGTGGACTTGTGAAACGTCATCAGTCGCTGCCCAAGTACTGTTCCAATTCAAAGGCCGTTTCTCAATACGCGTTCTTGTCTGTACTTGTGTTCTTGTGGACTTGTGAAACGTCATCAGTCGCTGCCCAAGTACCGTCCCAATACACAAGTTTGCATTTTGGCAAGAACGGTTAAAATTCCCAGAAGTGTTCTTGACACTTTTACCGAGGATGCATAGGTTGGTAACATGAGGTTGGTAACTTGTGTGAACTTGACGGCAGAAATATCCCAGCATTCATTTCGGCATTCGAGGAAGGAGTTATGTTTGGGTTATTTAAACCCGTTATTTAACCCGTTTAAACCAGTTATTTAAATCGCGTTATGTTTGGGTACTGCAGACGGCGTCTGTGCGGGGGTATTATTGCGCAATACCAGCAAGAACACATTGTCTCAAACTGTCAGCAAGGTATGTGTGCTCGTCACCTTGTGAGTTCATTCTTCCAAGAACAACTAGCAAGAGCGTTCTCCCCAAGAACACAAGTCCGTTCTTTGCATTCTTGGTTTTGAGAAACAGCCAATGTTAGTGTAATTTGCTTTATACCACTAATCATATCCTAATATGAATGCTTTTATTTGTGCTGTGCTGTCCTTGGGGGTTACTCTTTAAATCTCAAATGCAGTAAAACATGTGTTTCTTGAAGGTGACTGTTCTTTACATAGAGAGAAGTCCAGCCATTGCAGAATTTTTTTCTTTTGTGTTGGATCCATCTCTGTCCAATGTGACTGTGTATGTCACCGGGGACTCTCCAGTCTTTACCCTCTACAGCCCTACAGGTGAGCCTGTGCATCTATGAACAGAATGCCCATCTACAGAAGCCTATGTGCTTAATCAGTTTCATGATTCTCTCATCATTTACTCACCTTCATAGTGTCCCAGATGTGTGACTTTCCTTCTTCAGATAAACACAAAGAAAGATTTTTAGAAAAATATTGGCCATCTCTATGATTCCATATAATGAGTCTCTCAAAGTTAACGCTTCAAAAACTACACAAAACAAACATGATGATAATTTACAGCCACAGTTGATGAATCAATGTTGTCTGAAGCTAAATTATGTGGTGTCATTTATGCAATCCCTTATTTGCGTCACATAGTATGTGTGACACTGACATTCATCACTTAATGGTGTATAAATACACTGACAGAGGCTGTGCATAAGTTACAGTATACATACAAAATCTGCAAAAAGGTAATGACCTACCTGAGGTGTAGGTAGGGAAAAAAGTAATATTTTAAGGCGTGCCTTAAGTCTCCGCATTGAGGCTTATGTGGAAAAAAACACTCAACGAACGATCAGGGAAGGATGTAAGGCACGCTAGGTTGAGGAACGCCGCGGTGTGAGCCTCGAGAGAAAGCTTGTCTTGCTCAAGACAAAGCAATTGCACTGCTGCTGGTAGATCCATCTTTGGGTTTTTGGTCTGTCATTCTTTTAGGTGTCTGGTTGCAGCAACGAGGAAACAGGATCTCTATGCAGCAGACTTTATAAATCATAAACTCAAACTTACAGAAATGCTCATGAGATAAGGAAACACAGGACAGAACAACCAGGTCAACATTAACAGCAGACAATATGAAGCTATACTTAAAAAACAAAAAAATCAAAGATGGCAACAACAGTGGGAAACCGGAAGTAAAGGTAGACATACAGTATGTATGTAATACAGCCAAAAGTGGGGAAAAGTAGGCACTCAGGTGGAAGTAGAAGAGAGGAAGACATTTTATCCAGACTCAGAATAGGACATACAGGACTGTACAAAACAATGCAATTAATGTCAAAGCATTCGACAGGACGATGTGAATGGTGTGGAGAAAACGAAACAGTAGAACACGTAATCATGTATTGTGAAAAGTATAAAGATGACAGAGAAAAGTTATTAGAAGAGGTTCAGAGAGAAGAGGAGATTGATATTAATTTGAGGTACCTATTAAACCCCGAACAAAGACGTAATAACAGAGAAGCTTTATTTAAATATTTGGAGAACACAGATTTAATTAATAGGATTTGAGAGAATATTTTTTTTTCTCAAGCCAGAGGAGCTGAACACGCAATGCTGGCTGAAGCATAGATTTTTATTGAGCGGGGGAGGATGGGATGTGTGTAAGTGGTTAGAGTCTCTGGATCGTGTTCACAGTAGGTGGCGGTAATGCGCGAAATTGGTGCGAACTGCCACGATGAAGACGTGATCATGGAAACAAAGAGTGGCGGGAAACTGAACAAAATGAACACTGAAAGAAGTCCAAAAACAAACACAGACATGTAACACTTAGGCGTGAGTAAATGATAAGAGAATTTACATTTTTGGGTGGAGTATCCATTTAAGGTTCCATTGCATGTCAGGGCTTTGACATTAGGATTATGTCATAATTATTAATCTATTAACATCTGATTTCATGAATGCCACTTTCAGGTGTGTCTCAGTCAGGTTCTGTGGCAAATGGTCCTCTGGGTAACATCCTGACTGTAGGGAATCTAAAAAGATTAAAAATCCTCTCTGACAACCAGAAAGGGGAATGGAAGATTAGTATCAGCTCCACAAGCTCCTACACCCTGAAAGTCATCGGTAAAGTTTTCATTTCTGCGTATGACTTGCTTTTAAGGTTTCATATGTTGATATTTTACTCCTGCAATTTAACTTAAAATAGCTTTTGCAATTATTAGTTCTAGAAAAGCTTCAGTAAAAACGTTATTGGACATGGAATATTCATCATAAAGTTTCTGGTGTTGATTTCCTGCCATGTTCATTTAAAAAACGAATTAAGTTCATATCCTGTCAATTATCACAGAAAATAATCTTTATTCTGTTTGTCAAAGCAAAATAAACATATGCCTGTCCATAATTAAGAATTCCTTTAATTGTGAATACAGGTCAGAGTTCTGTGGATGTCCTCGTTTACTTTGTGGAGATCATTGAGGGAGGTCATGGAGACTCATGGGCACAGAGTTTCACCCGGCCTTTTATTGGTATAACATCATACATCCATTCTCCAAACCACTTGTCCCCTGTAGGGTCTTGGAAGTCATGCATCATATAATTCATATTCAAAATATGTTTTTAATGGATTGGAAAATTCCACACAAAATAATTTTGCTTTAAGGTGCGGTCACATTTACCGTTGCTCAGGGAAATTTAACATGTGAAATCCAGTGATTTCGATTGGAATCTGTGCCATCTGGAATTTTGTGTGAGGGCGAAACATTTACTCATGCAGATTTTGTATTGCGTTCAAGTTTTTCACTCAAATTCACCAAGTTTTTAGAAAAGAATACTGTTTGGTTTTAAAGTGACTTTAGTGTGAGCTTACATTAGAGATAGACAACTTCGGTCTGTCCTGCAGAGTTTAGTTCCAAACCTAATCAAACACACCTGAACCAGCTAATCAATGTCTTCAGGATTACTAGAAAGTTGGAGCTAAACAGCAGGACAGTGGCCCAACCATAGATATCATATAATAAAGGCTAGATGTCTCGTCCGCGCTGCTGGCCAATGGAGGTCGACGTCTGCACACAGCGGCCATCTTGCCACAGGGAGCTCGCTCACTCGTAACATTGTGTTAATGGTGCATGTACTTTTTAAATAACCATAACTTGCTCAATTTTCTACCGATTTTCAAATGGTTTGGTTTGTTATAAACGTCAGAGATCTAGTTATGACACTGCATACTTATCAATAAATATAATATTATATATTTTAAACATGTTCAAGCATCCAGAATTATAGCCACGTTAATAACGTTTGTAAGAAACCAAACAGTTTGTAAATCCGTCAAGATTTCAGCGAGATAAGAGGATTTGTGTTCATGCTGATCACTCACCTTACTTCAGATACCACAGAGCTCGCCAGAAAGCTTCCCTGTGACAAGATGGCCGCTGGTGTGAGGCTTTTCGAGACTCCGCCTTAAGACATCTAGCCTTATATGGATATCTATGGGCCCAACAGTACCGATGCCCATCTCTGACTTGCATCATGAGACTATTGACAGTGGACAATCACAATTTTGTGACCACACCTTAAGTTTGAAAATAATTGCTCTTGTTTGTCACAAAACATACATCCAGCCTGTGTCTGATACTTCAGTGTGTTTCTGTACTTGCCGATCAGGTCGGAATGCTACTTTGTTTGTCTCTGTGACCGGAGGAGTTTCAGTCACAGTGACTGACGTGCTTCTAGTTGAAGCTTCAGGATCTGCTGTTGTTAATGGAACCATCAAAGCAGTGGGAGCGACAGACTTCCTGGTGAATGTAGACAGAATCCCAGAGGGACCATTTGTGGTCCAACTTAAAGGACTGTTGAATGACTCCTCGTCTATTAGTCGATTCCAGAGACAGTCACCCACCCAATATAAAGGATCTAGAATAACCATCACGGTAAGAAATATCTATATAAAAATGTTAGATACACAAACACAAATAGCTGTAATTTACAACAATTATTAAACAATAATGACTTAAATTTACACAGGTTGGTACAAAATTCACTGTATGAGACAAATAACATACATTAACCATATCTGTTCCTCCACAGGCCCAATCGCAGAACATTGCACAGCCTGGAGTCCCATTCGGTCTCAACTTCACAGTGACCTCTAACACTACAGATGGCAACTACACTATCCGAGCCCGGACTGACCTGGGCTTCAGCGTGTCTTTTCCCCGCTATCTGATCCTTGTGGCAGGAGGAAGTGCTCAGGGAAGCGTCACACTGACTGCACCCTCCGATACCGAGTCCGGGACAGTTTTCACACTCACTATTGAGGCAGAAGCTCCGGGCTCCACCGACCTCAATTATGCCATAGTGCAATTCACTGTCTCCACAGCAAATTTTTTTTTCAGTGGATTTTACGCACTTTCCATGTGTCTTTCTTTCTCCTGGCTTTTTGTTTCCCATTTTGTATGATTCTAAACATTTAGCACAGCATGTACCATTGTATGTTGCCTTCTTTACTTGTCTTGAATTGTCAGGTGTAAAAGAGTCTTTGTAAATATTTAACTATTAAGGTTAAGGTTACTATTGAAATTTCACTCGCACTTTCTGTAGTAAACAGGTGTGTTTTATTTGAACACTTGATTTGTGGGTAAGCTGTGGTTTTAACAGTAAGGTAGACTCTACTCTTGATCTTGTTTTAGAAGTTTATTAAAGACAAAGTTCATGTCAGGGGCAGCAGTATTGCCCAAGCTCATGGCATTGTTTTGGTTTTCCTTTTTGCATTTGCTTTCACTCTCATTCAGCCTCTCCTTTGGCTCAGGGACCTCATTGAACTCCTGTCATATGAGTGATTCTAAGTTATAATACATTTTGGGGGGACTGTGTAAGAAACTCAGAAGTGAAGACCAGGAGACTCGGTTGTATCTTCAGCAGGATTTTTTATTAAGAACAAAAGCGGTTGCTGCAGTCATCAAGTCTAACTATGAAAGCTATACACTGTAGTTTTATACACATTTTAAGGGGCAGTCTTTACAAGTGAAGACAAAGCATTTTGGTGATGACCTTAAACAAAGCGTTTTTGAAAGAAGTATCCAGGTATAGGAATCCGAAGAAATTAAGTATCCAGGTATAGGAATCCGTGAATCCTAGAGTGTTACCAGTCCTAATCCTTTTCAAAGAATGGGACAGGAGCTCCAAGAGCCATTAAAGACAAAGGGTGAGCGTCTCAGTAATCTGACTCATTTGACTAACAATAAAGAGGCAAGGTAAGATTGGATTTGAAAGAAGCATAAGGAACAAGGAAGTAAACATTCTTTCTTAGTGATTTTCTTAGTAACACACAAACACACACTTACGATAACACTGACAGAGGCTGTGCATAAGTTACAGTATACACACAAAGTCTGCTAAAAGGTAATTCTCTATTTTAACTTTATTTACAATTTTTCTCTGATTGAGTAATATGTAATATTTTATGAGGAAATTTCTAGTTAAATGTATCTAAGTTAACTTTATTTGTAATAGTGTTTAGTGAAATGTTTCATCAAGATTTGACAGAAGACTGAATTTTCCAACAGCACCTATTATTGTGGACAGTCATGGTTTCACTGGTTGTGGTGGCTGTATTTCTTCTCTGGGGGCCCCTGTTTCAAACAGTTATCAGTTCATGCATTCCCAGGGATTCAAACCCATGTCGTTGCAAGCACCATTTACATCAGGGTGCCGATTCTCTCTTCTCTTATTTTATGTAATTACCTCTTTAACCTTCTTTGTTTTAGCTCTGGTAGTTACCAGTTGCATTCCTCCGAGTGGTTGTTTTTTAATGTACCCTGGGTTTTCACAGATCTCTGGAAAAGGGCATTTTCCTATTTTGCACCTTGGTCATGAAACAATTAGCAAAAAGATTTTTGAGCATAAATGTAAGATAATCCTAAAGAATGCATTGAAGGAGACATGCGATTGTTTCTTGTAAAAGACCTATGTGTTTAAATACATTGTAGGCTATATGTTGTATCATCAATCTCAATGGGACTTCATGGTAAAATTAAGGTAAAATAAAATTAATAAAAAATTAAGCATTTTAAAACGGCTAATCGTTTTTTTTTTTTTGTTTTTTTTTTTACTAAGAGTATTTGAACACTCACTTAGATTGCTAAGATCGCTTAGGTTTCGCTTAGAAAGCCTATCACGTTCGGAGTATTACAAAACAAGCCAATGGCAAGGAAATGCCATGGGTCTGCGGAATTTGCATTGCGTAACTCCGCCCCACCTCGTGGGTATATAAGGAAGTACGCTGGCAACATGCAGTTATGTTTTCTTGCTGAGGAGCCGAGACTGAACTCAGGCATACTCAGGGAACAAGGGTTACATACGTAACCGAGACATTCCTTTTCGTGGTCACTGACGTTCCCAGTCTAATCACGCCACCTCGGCTGCCTTCCAGTGCCCTGCGTAAGTCTGAGCTCCCCGTCATAAGATTAGCACAGACGAAGGACTCCTACTTAACACAGGAATAACAAGGTACACTGGGAAGCATATCTCAGTGGAAATATGCAACATAATGCCTGAAATTAAGCCTTTTTTATCGAAGAAAGATCTGGAAAAAATAATTCATGCATTTATCACTTCGAGATAGACTATTGCAACTCGTTATATTATGGTGCCCAAAATAAAGTTTTAGATAGACTGCAGATGGTCCAGAATGCGGCTGCAAGATTGCTTACAAGTACTCGCAAATTCGATCATATTACTCCGGTGTTAAAATCATTACATTGGTTGCCTGTCACTTTTAGGATTCATTTTAAAATTTTGTTATTTGTATTTAAATCCCTACATGGTTTAGCCCCATCTTAGATTTCTGATCTAATCCAGGAACAAAAGTCAATGAGATCACTACGATCACAATTTCAGAAACGTCTTGTTGTTCCTCGGTCTAAGATGAAGTCTAGAGGGGATCGCGCGTTTGCGGTCGCCACCCCTAAATTATGGAACAGTTTACCTTTATATATCAGGGACCTTCCTACACTCAGTCAGTTTAAAAGCCATCTGAAAACATATTTTTTTATGATAGCGTTCGATCAAGATAAGTGTGAAGGGTGCTAGTGTCATTTATAAAATAAAATGAATAAAAAATTAAGCATTTTAAAACGGCTAATCGTTTTTTTTTTTTTGTTTTTTTTTTTACTAAGAGTATTTGAACACTCACTTAGATTGCTAAGATCGCTTAGGTTTCGCTTAGAAAGCCTATCACGTTCGGAGTATTACAAAACAAGCCAATGGCAAGGAAATGCCATGGGTCTGCGGAATTTGCATTGCGTAACTTCTTGCTTTGGCTCTCTACGAAGGCGGTCGCATTTTCTTACCCTCCTCTCCCTTATCTTCCCTGCTTTGCTCCTCTCGTCTCGTTACTGTCTTGTACTTTGAGAGACTCTCTCCGCACTGCTCTCCAAACTAAGAAATTATGGAATTGATCAACTGGTCTCTCAACGCAATTGACACCATCTTCTCGATGAGAAGCTTGGGTTCGGGGGAACCTGACTGCCCTGCCGGAACGTTCGCAGCTGGCTACACGATGGACGCGTGGGGGAAGTGGCGGGTCGTGTGTCTGGCGGCTCTTTCCGTGGAGGACGTTGAAGATATCTACCTATTCGGAACCATGATAACAGGTTTTCTGCTGTTTGGATTAGGCACTGCCCTGGTTTATCGAGGAATTAAGAAGACGGTGACACCTGTCCAAAGCCCCACAAGGCTGCCCGTTATGATTGAAGCAGTGGGTAGAGCTGTCGGCACTCAGACTGTGACTATGAACCACAATATGGGTAACATCATGGAGAAGCTCACAGCTTTGCAAAGGCAAATGGATCGTTTCGGAGACCCAAACGGACCAGGAGCTGTGTAAATTGGAATGCGGCTACTCGTCCCCAGACCAAACAACCACAATCTTATCTGCTTTCGGCCCCACTCTATCAGCACTGGCCTTGGCCGAGGCCGCTGCTGGAACAACAACCCCCTCTGGAGAGAGCACTGCAAAGAGACGCTCTTGCGTTCCTTCCCCGACTCCACACTGACACCTGCTGATTGTTGACTCTGTCTGGGACCTGATCAAGGTTGTCTCCATGGCAACTGCTGTGTTTCGCTATGACATCCTGCGGACTGAGGCACCTAGATTGGGATGCCAGCCGTAGCGACTCTTCAGGCCCACACATACAGAAACTCTTACATAGATACAGATATGCAATCACCAACCCCCAGCCCCCATCCCACGCCTTCGACGCTTTTTACCACCAGTCTGACAGGCGGGTCTGTGACCAGCGCCGAAATGGCTGCAGGACCGGATGGCTGCTTGCCTGTGCTGGGTTACCTCCAACCCCCCTGTCCCCTCCCCTGTTGCAAGTCTTGTGTGTTCATGTTGTGTACTGATTATGTGCAAATGTGCTGAGGTGTTTTACTGTCCCCAAACTGTACTCCCTATTGGAACATAGTCTGGGGGTTGCCTTTTTTTTCTCCTCAACTCTCCTCATGTTATGCTGTATCTCTTAATAACTTCAGGTCGGTCCTAAATTGCATTTCGTTGCCTTGTACCTGTACTTGTGTAATGACAATAAAGTTGAAGTTGAATCAAATTTATCTCCTTTTTATAATATATGTTTTTTGACTGTTTTATTATGTTTATACTACCTATTTAGATATATGGATATGCATTTTCTTTAATTTGTTTTTTCTCTGCTTATTGTTTTACTGCTTGTACAGCACTATGGTCAACTTTGTTGTTTTATTCAGTGCTTTATAAATAAATTTGAATTTGAATGCCTGCCCAAAGGGAGGACTTACAGAATACACATATGACCCGCGAGCGGGCTACATATGGAGAAACACTGGGGTGTCCAGCCCGCAGGGTGGAAACTTTCAACCCCAAGAGTGGCAAGGTGGCTTGCCAAGGGAAAGACACACGCTCGAGAGAGGCTTACAGTGGAAATACACATGTGGGGGTCGCCCAGGGGGGGAACCATGCACATGGAGGCACCTAGCCAACACGAAAGCTGCCGGAGGCATAACTCTGGCGTTGACCTCAACAGTGCTGGAGGAACTCAGGGCTTCCCGGAGAAACTCACCTGAGGAGAATATCGCACGTATCCGGTCCGAGGAGTAGAATGGTGAGCAAGCGA
Source organism: Leuciscus leuciscus (assembly GCF_965113295.1). Classification (NCBI taxonomy): domain Eukaryota; kingdom Metazoa; phylum Chordata; class Actinopteri; order Cypriniformes; family Leuciscidae; genus Leuciscus; species Leuciscus leuciscus. The sequence goes on along the minus strand of NC_138727.1, from coordinate 41,727,307 downwards.
AGACACCTGAGCAGATCCTAGTTTCCAGCTAGTTGAAGCGAGTTCACGGGATCATACTGGCTCCACTCAGAGATTGTAGAATCTCGCAAATGTGTTAGGTGTCGCTCAGCCATGCGCTAGAGCCCAAGAGGAAGCCACACTACGGGTGGAGTGTGCCTTCACACCAAGGGGGCATGGTCGACCTTGCTGCTGGTATGCCAAAGTGAGACAACCTTTGCTTGGAGAGAGCCTTTCTCTTCAGCTTCCCACCATAACAGACAAAGAGCTGGTCTGAGGTCCTGAAACACTGCATTCTGTCTATGTAAGCACGGAGGGCACGTACTGGACAGAGCAGTGCCAAGGCTGGCTCTGCCTCCTCCGAGGGCAGCGCTTGCAGGTTGACCACTTGATCTCGAAAGGGAGTGGTGGGAACCTCGGGCACATATTCAGGCCGGGGTCTCAGGATCACATGAGAGTAGGTTGGCCCGAATTCCAGGCACGCTTCGTCAACCGAAAATGCCTGCAGGTCCCCTACCCTCGTGATGGAGGCCAATGCAACCAGGAGTGCTGTCTTAATAGACAGGAACTTAAGCTCAACTGATTGCAAAGGCTTAAAGGGAACACTCTGCAGGGTGGCCAGAACCACTGTGAGGTCCCAAGAAGGTACGAGAGGAGAGACTAAATCCTCCTCGGTCCTCTCAAGAACCTGATGACCAGGTCGTGCTTCCCCACGGACTTACCTTCAACTGCGTCGTGATGTGCGGCGATAGCAGCAACATACACTTTGAGGGTGGAGGGAGACAGCCTTCGCTGCAACCCATCTTGCAGGAAGGAAAGCACGACACTGATCGGGCATTTTCTGGGGTCTTCTCGGCGAGAAGAGCACCAGGTGACGAAGAGGTTCCACTTCAACGCATAGGCATGTGTCGTGGACAATGCTCTAGCGGAAGTGATGGTAGCCACCACTGGAGGTGGTAGGGTACTCAAACCTGCCTCGTCCCATCCAGAAGCCACACATGTAGGTTCCATAGATCGGGACGAGGGTGCCAGATGGTGCCCCGTCTCTGAGAAAGGAGGTCCTTCCTTAGAGGAATTGGCCAGGGAGGGGCTGTCGCGAGGAATACTAGTTTGGAGAACCAGGTCCGGGTGGGCCAATGAGGCGCAACCAAGATGACCTGCTCCTCATCCTCCCTGAACTTGCACAGAGTCTGTGCAAGAAGACTCGCTGGGGGAAACGCATACTTGTGGAGGCTCTGCGGCCAGCTTTGTGCGCCTGTGCATCCGTGCCGAGCGTGTTCCCAAATCAGCTGAACCGTCTGGGGATGGAGTCTGCATTCTCCAGGGAGTGGCTGAAACCATGAGAGCTCGTCGGATGCATGGTTCAGGTCTCCCGGGATATAAATGGCTCAAAGCGACTTAAGATGCTTCTGACTCCATAGGAGGAGGTGGCGGGCGAGTTGCAACATACAGCGGGAGCATAGACCACCTTGTCGGTTGATGTACGCTACTGTCGCGGTATTGTCTGAGCGGACTAGTACGTGCTGGTTCTTGAGCAACGCACGGAAGCGGTGCAGAGCCAAACGTACCGCCAGCAACTCGAGGCAATTGACATGCCAAAGGCGCTGGGGTCCCATCCAGGAGCCCGCGGCAGCATGTCCATTGCACATGGCACCCCAGCCCGTGGTGGAGGCATCTGCTGAGACAACGACATGCCTGGAAACTCTTTCTAAGGGCACTCCGGCCCGTAGAAAGCTGAGGTTCGACCAAGGGGTGAAGGTCTGACAGCAGGTCAGAGTAACTGGTACTCGGAGCGTGCCTAGTTGCCATGCCCAACTCGGGACTCGATCGCAGAGCCAGTGCTGAAGCGGTCTCATATGAAGCAGTCCGAGCGGTGTGGCTGCCGCTGCAGATGCCATATGCCCCAGGAGCCTCTGAAATAACTTAAGTGGAACCGTACTCTTGCCCTCGAATTGTCTAAGGCAAGTCAGCAGTGACTGCGCACGCTCGCTCGCTCAAAAGCTGCACATACATGGCGACCGAGTGGATTTCCATACCGAGAAAACAGATCCTCTGCACGGGGGAGAGTTTGCTCTTTTCCCAGTTGACCCGAAGGCCCAGGTGGAGCACTAAGTCCCTGTGTTCGCAAACCTGGTCTTGAGAGTGAGCTAGGATCAGCCAGTCGTCGAGATAGTTCAGGATGCTAACCCCGTGTTGCCGTAGCGGCACAAGGGTTGCATCAACAACTTTCGTGAAGACGCGAGGAGACAGGGCTAGCCCGAATGGGAGAATTGCGTACTGATGTGAACGGCCCTCAAAAGCAAACCGTAGAAACGGTCTGTGTCGAGGAAGAATGGAGACATGAAAGTTGGCGTCCTTCAGGTCAATCGCTACAAACCAATCCTGCTGCCACACTTCTTCTTGAGTCTCTCCATCTTTCTGACTTCGGTTTGAACATAAAAAGGCTAAAAGTTTTAGAAATGTTCAGTGCATGTGTGTGAGAGGTAAAAGGACACAAGCTCTTGTAGCTCCGCCCTCTGTACCGGGAGCAGCAGCTCATTTGCATTTAAAGGAACAGACACAAAAACAGTGCGTTTTTGCTCACCCTCAAAAATTGACAACTTTAACATGCTATATAAAAATATCTGTGGGGTATTTTGAGCTAAAACTTCACATACACACTCTGGGGACATCAAAGACTTATTTTACATCTTGTGAAAAGGGCATTATACCACCCCTTTAAAAATAAAAAATGCAGTTAAAATACAGATATCGGCAAGTACCAAAACTGAAAGTATCGGTATCGGACTCGTTCTAGAAAAAGTTTAATTTTTATTTGTTTAAGAACAGGTGACTGTTCTTCAGGTCGTGAGAAGTCGCACCTCGGACATTGTGTGTTAATGGTATGAGGGTTTTATTTTCTCCAAGACAAAAATCCAAATGCCAGAATCATTGTTAAAAATAAGCTATGCTTCTCCTGCCTTTCAGGTGTGTCTCAGTCAGATTCAGTGGCAGATGGTCCTCTGGGTAGCATCCTGACTGTTGGGAATTTAAGGAGAGTTACACTAAACTCTGACAACCAGACAGGGATGGAATGGAAGATCAGCATTAACTCTGCAACTTTCTACAGCCTTAAAGTCACTGGTAAGTGGTTTTATTCTGCCAGATATGTAAACCATTGTTATTATTTTTTATTATTTTTTATCAAATGTATTTTTATAATTACATTTATGTTTAATCTTGATTTTAGTTTAACAAACAATGGTTTTGAAAAGAAAATCAGTCAAATGTTTTCATTTTGAAGATTGCAATAATGTTGCATCTTGCAATAGTTGTGCTACTTTCACTATATTTTAATTGTGACTACAGGTCAGAGCTCTGTGAACTTTCTCTTTAACTTTGTGGAGCAGTCAGAGGGAGGTGACATCACACCGAAAGCCAATCGTCCATTCATCGGTATATCATCTTTTTTTCCCTTCTAATATTTCCTCTTGATTTCTTTAGACAGTTGATTATTTCTTTTGACACTACCGGTCAAAAGTTTTGAGTCTGTAAGATTTTTAAAATGTTTTTGAAAGAAGTCTCTTATGCCCACCAAGGCTGCTTTTATTTGATAAAAAAATACAATATACTATAAACAGTAATATTGTTTTATTATAAATATATATTATTACAATTTATAATATCTGTTTTCTATTTTAAAATAATTTAAAATGTAATTTATTCCTGTCTTGGTAAAGCTGAAAATCTTTCTTAAGAAACATTTCTGATTATCGATGTTAAAAAAAAGTTGTGCACCTTAATATTTCATCATCATTTTTTTCAGGATTCTTTCATGAATAGAGAGTTCATTGTGTGTTTTTATTCTGTCCTTGCTGAATAAAAGTATCATAAAAAAAAAACATTAAAAAAAAAATCTTTCTGATGCCAATCTTTTGAACAGGAGAGTATAAACATGAAGAATGAATGAATGATTTTATTTGGTCACAAACCCACAAGTCATATCAACAAATAAAGAAAAAACAAAAACAAAACACAATTTACACAATGTATTTTGTGACCAAAAAGGCATAGGCTGAAGCCAAAGGCTTATGTTTTTTGCCTATCCTAGATCAAAAATTAATTATCCTAGATCAAAATTAAATAATAAAATGAAGTATACATTACATAAATATTAAATAAACACTTCAACCACATTATATCTCATGAACAAAAACTCTTTAAACATTTTTTTTAAAAATTTTTAAAGAACGTTCTTTATTTTTATTTTTTTATGTCGTCAATGTGAATGACATATTTTTTTCTTTGATTGTTGATCATGTCGGAATGCTACTTTGTATGTCTCTGTGACCGGAGGAGATTCAGTCACAGTGACTGACGTGCTTCTAGTTGAAGCTTCAGGATCTGATGTTGTTAATTGAACCATCAAAGCAGTGGGAGCGACAGACTTCCTGGTGAATGTAGACAGAATCCCAGAGGGAGCATTTGTGGTCCAACTTAAAGGACTGTTGAATGACTCAACTCGATCTTTGCCTAGTCAATTCCAGAGACAGTCACCCAGACAGCAAAAAGGCTCTAGAGTTACCATCACGGTGAGCTTAAGGGGATAGTTCAGCAAAAAAACATTGACACGTGATTTTTATATAAGTTTAGTATGAGCAGCACAGAATATTCAATTAAATATTATGCAAAATACATTGACTATATTTCTAACCATATTACCATTTCACTTCTCAGGCCCAACCAAATAGCACTATAGAGCCTGGAATTCCTTTTGATCTCAACTTTACATTGGTCAATAATGCTACAGGGAGCACCTACACTATCCGAGCCCGGACTGACCGCGGCTTCAGCGTGTCTTTCCCCAGCTCTCTGAACGTAGGGACAGAGGGCAGCGCTCAGGGAACTGTAACACTGACCGCACCCTCCAACACAAAGTCAGGGACGGATGTCACACTCACTATTGAAGCAGAAGATCCAGAGTCCAGTGACTCGAATTACGTGGCACTGCGGTTCAGTGTCATGACTAAGGTAGCTGTTATGAAAGCGGCTACAGTAGACATTATTAATAATTATCATCAGTTTGACTTATGTTGTATTTTCATTGTACTGTAACTGATCTCCATTGAATAGAATAGCTTTCTTCGTGACTCATTGTTTTTGGTGCAAACAGTATTAGCATTTGATCCCTTCATCGACTCTGATTAACCTCAATTATTTTTATTTTTATTTTGGCAGGTGACTGATATTTCTAGCCCTGTCTGTCAGGTAGTGAGCATCAAAGCTGACTGTCCTGTGGAATGCAGCACGGCATCATGGGAACTCTCCGCCAACTTGACGGACGGGAATGGCACAGGCATATCCAGTGTGTCTTTCAACCGTGGGAACGGCTCTCTCAGCTTAAGCATTGTGATAAGTGAGGATGGCACAAATGTGACTGTGGCATCCTATAATGCTTCCTGTTGTTCTCAGGAAGTAGAGCTGGTAGTTGTGGACATGGTGGGAAATGTGGGCACATGTTTCACTTCTATAAAGAGTCCCTCTGTAACTGCAACCACAGTTGAGCCATCTACAGTCACTAATAAGCCTTCGACAATCACCACGGTCATAACCACACCCAATAGAGGCTACTTTGTGTCTTTCTCAATGTCTGTTTTGCTCTGCAACTTAATTGCTTTTTTTATGTGAATAGGAGAAACTTCAGTTATATAATGAGATAAGAATATCATGCCTCTTAAGTACATTTACATTAATCAATGTCTAAATCATGTGAAAATGCTTATGTGTTGGATAAAATTGTTTGTAATTTTTCTAATTCCTTTTTTTATGTGCAATAATCTTAAAAAAAATATTACAGAGAACAAAGAGTTGCCTCTCTTTTATTTAAAAAAAATAATATGATATAGTACGATTATATAGTATGAAGTTATTAAGAAGTTATTATTCAGAAATAATTCATATAAAAAAGGGAGAGCTCAGCTGTAACCTGTACTTATTACGTTTGAAGTGTTAGAATAAGTTCAGTTACATCCTGTCTGATACTCCTAAATAATTACTTTAAAGATAATTAAAATGTTTATAGACTGGTGCCACATAAGTGAACATTTTAAACTTTAAGTTCTTTAAAAACTATGTAGTGGTGCTTAAAAAAAGAGCAGAAACCAATATGCTGGTCTGATAAACCTTTAACCCTTAAATGCATGAATTTTTCACCAATCATTATTACATATTTGGGTCTTTAGTGACCCGGATTTATATATAACACGGATGGATCTCTACCTGTCGTGATAATATAAAACTCTCCTGCTATTAAAGTAACAATTACAATTTTGTTACCTTTTGAAGCTATGAAGAGTTCAGTTTGAGCAGATGTTTTATACCATCATCACTGTCCTCGTCAGAGCTCATTTCCCAGTACATTCACCATCTGGCTCATATTTGCGATCTATCATTTTCACCATCTTCAAAATCAATATTTTGATCAGCTTCTTCACCAGATCCACCATCAAGTGGAATTGACACTAATATTTGATTTACGTTCAGTACTTGCTCTGCAGTAAATCACTGAGCCATTTCAAGTTTTGCTGATGATACTCCCTTTTCTTTTGTTTTCTGCCTGCGGAAACTATCAATGAAACATCACTTCATCATTGTGTATCACTGTTATACACCTCAGGTTGTTAGCGACCCTTTAAATTTTTTTACAAAAAATGAATGGGTAAACATTTTATAATTTTTTTTCTTGTCATATTATTTATAATAAATTGATTGAGTAATACTAAGAAGGTTAATGTCTAACTTTAAAAAATGAAAGGAGGAGGACGTCCCGGGTCACTAAAGACCCGAGGTTAAGGGTTTATGTAACATCAGTATTCAAACTACTATTTGGTTTAAAAATAAACATTGTATATGTAATTATTATCCGGTTTCTTTACAAAACAAGACATCCCTTCAGTTATGGGGCATGGAGTTAAAATGAACAATTATATAATAATAACAGTAATCATACTGTTTTCTATAGTATTATATCAATATTTTCAGTAAAAAAAAAAAACCTGTTGTTGCTTTTCAAACTTTTTGTTCTTTTGTGTGGATTCCACTAAGAACTCTTTTGAGACAGACATTGTTATCTCAAAAGATCCTCAAACAAAGCTCAAAATTAATCTTCATATCCTGTCTAATATGTTGACCATTTAATTTTTGTCTTTGTTTAGATTATGTAATATAGTATCCAGGATTGACAGTTTACCCCACAACTAATTTTCATTATTTCATCTTGTTTAGTTTCAGGCGTATATGGTTCTCAGTCAAGGGGCTCTGTTGGCATTTTGGAGTTTTAATAAAATACATTGCTGCCATCTAGTGGTCATTACAGGAACTAGTATATGAGAGACAATATTACATCGCCAGATTTAGGATTATGTAAAGTCCGGTAAAACAGTTAAGCATCTTTTAGGATATTTCATTACAGCTATATTTTTACAACAAAGTTCAATAATGAAGTGAACTGAAATTACTGGCATGTTTTAGCAAACTTGCAATTGGCGTAAGACACATCCTGCTGTGATCTTTGATTAAATAAATATAAGCAAATAACAATTAAGAGCAATTTTTTTTTGTGAATAACGACTTAAAATTTGTGCACTACAATTTTTGCACTCAATGCACTACACGCACTGAGAGGGAGCGCGGTGTGTCGGTGTTCACCGGGCTATGGTAAAATAATGACGCAGTTACAAGGTGTGTATAATTTACACTACTTAGTCAACACTAACAGCTGCTGTTCGGTTTTCATACTGCTGTTCTCCTAGTCACTTATGAACTTGATGAACTTAACACTTCTGAAACTCTCTTGATTAAAGCTTTAGGTGACAGCTGCCAACCTATCACAAAAAGAGCAAAACAAGCCCTTTATAACGCAGTATTTATAAAGCAGACATTGCAAATAATGTACCGGGAAAACATTTAAACATAACTAGTATTTACTAATATCCTAACAAATTAAAAGGAAGTAACTCATTTATTATGAATAGAATAGTTCAATAAAAAATATTCAGATATTATAGACTGACTGATGAATTAAAGCAATAACATGAGATTGAAAAATTATTCAGCAACACTTTATTTAAAGTTTGAGTTGTATTTAATATCAATCAGTTGGGGGCAGTTGATCTAAAAGTTGATGAGTGTTTTGTTTACTATATTTAGCTATTAAAAACAGTTTACCAAATAAATAATTTACCAAAGAAAAGAAAAAGAAAATTCAAACAAAGCAAAGTACTTTTCATTTCTAAAGTATTTGGGTTTATTTATTATACAAAGCCCTTTTTGTCGATTTTTCGAGAATAACTATATAAATATATAACTATATCGTGAAATATATCGTTACCGTGAAATAAAATTAGTCATACCGTGAAACAGAATTTTGGTCATACCGCCCACCCCTATGATCAACTTAAGCTTACAATACTTTTGGGAAACACAGCCCTGATAAGGTGCAATCCCCTGGGATCGAACCCACAACACAATGCTCTTACCACTGAGCTACAGGAAACAGTAGATGTTCTCCGTGTGTCATTGCCAAAAATATCAAGTACCCCTGTCTTATCTTTGTTTATCTGTATAAAGTTATATGACATCCATGATTTTATGCTCTCTATGCAGTCCAGTAGGGTGGAAATTGAATTGTGGGCATCTGGTGCAAGTGAAAAATAGAGTTGCATGTCATCTGCATATGGTGAAAGTAAATATTGCACTGATTAAAAACAAAACAAAACACCAATTAAAGAAAGCATGTAAAAGTTAAATAATAGAGGACCTAAAATTGAGCCTTGGGAAACACCACAATAAATTACATAACGCCTGGAGGTGTAGTACCTAGTGTAACATAGTATTCCCTGCTGCTTAAGTAGGATCTGAACCAGTGTAAGACAGGACCTGATAGACCGACCCAGTTCTGAAGTTGGTCGAGTAAAATCTCATGATCAACGGTGTCAAAAGTAGCACTCAGATCCAAAAGAACAAGGATTGCAAAGTTCCCTGAGTTCCGAATAACTTGCAGATCATTTAAAACCCTAATCAAGGCTGTTTCTGTGCTGTAGTTTTCCCGGGAGCCAGATGAAATGTTTCATTAAGTGTATAGGCATTGAGATAGTAAACATAAAAAAAAATTAAAAATTTTTTTACCAAGAAATAGAAGATTAAAGATTGGTTTGTAGTTACTGAGCACAGAAAATCAAGATTAACAATTGCAATTTAAAACATTTGTGGAAAAACTCCTTGCTGTAGGGACTGATTTAACGATATTCAGGATGTCTGGTAATAAGCCGATCGTAACTGTTTCTAAAATTTAGTGGGTTATGGGTCGAGAGAGCAGCTAGAGGAATTCATGTGATATGACCTGTGTAAGTGTACCGGGGCTGATAGCTGAGATGGAGGACAGGTTACATTGCAAAAGACTAGCTGGGGAGTTGGAGATTTTACAAGTAGGACAAGTGCTGGCAATGTTTTGTCATATGGAAGTAAATTTGATTAGGAGGCCATGATGGACAGAGGCCAATGGGCAAATTTGACCAGGATGAATCTTTATCTTATAATGGATGTAATATTCTCCATGGAGCTTTAATGGTCACAGCAGAGACAGAAGATGCAACAGAGTAAATACATTCAGAGACCCTGGAACTTGAATATAGCTTAAAAATAATATGGCTGAACTTTAAAAAAAGAAAAAGAAAAAAAATTAATAGGCCTGGCTTTTTTGGACATTGACACCCCTGGAAACTGTTTGCTTAATATAGTTTCTATATTTTGTTTTTGCTTCGTTTACAATCCATGGTACATGTAGGCTATATTTAGAAAAAAAAATGGGGAGGGGGATAAAACACTTACACAGGTACTTTTGCTTGTGATTTGTTCTAGTCTTCCAGATGGTTGCTAGATGATTCGCAGCACTGGCTGTTTTATTAGATCAGATTAAAGGACAATTTTATTTAATTAATGGACGAAGTGCTGAGGGACTAGATGACCCCATTTAGAAGGAAAGCCCATGGGACAGGGCAGTCTGTGTGTTTATGTTCCATCTCTACTCCTCTGCAGCCAACAGCCCAAACAAACCTCCGTCCTCCACCCCCATTCTTTCTCCCTCAAATTTCTCACTGCGAGGTTGTTTCAACCCTGAAGATGAGTAATGGCAGTGTCATAGTGACACCTCTCCATTCATCATAATCAGAAGATAGCGCGCGAAAGCAGCACAGCGCAAAAGAGAAAGATACAAAGAGAAGGAGTGATTCATTGTGGTAAGATATTAAACAGCGTTCTTTAGCATATGTGGCATTAATTAGGATAGTGAGACACCCCTGTCTCTCCCTGTAATTTACATCTTTAGCTACCAATTCTCCTGTTTTATTCCAATTTTATTCAAACAAGCAACATGGTATATTTTATTTGTCTTCCATTTAGTTTATCTTTATTTACTTTCAGACTTTAATCAGGGTAGGTAACACTTTAAATGTATCGCGAATGGAGACGAGACATTGAGAAATAGATGCAGTTTGTTCAATGTGTTGTATTGTTTCAAGGTCATATATCGTGTGTATATTTCACAGCATGTTTTACTTAGTTTTTTCAGACAATTTTAATGTTGGAAAATAATAACAGTATATATATATATATTATATCATATATGTGTGTATATATGTGTGTGTGTGTGTGTGTATATATATATATACACACACACACATATATACATATATATATATATATATATATATATATATATATATACATAGTACAAACACACACACACGTTTACATACACCATGCAGAATCCACAAAATGTTAAATATTTTAATAAAATTAAAATGCAAACCTGATGCTCCAGAAGGAAACATTATGCATTAAGATTCAGGGGGTGAAAACCTTTTGAGTTTGAAGATCATACAATTTAAATTGTACTTAATTTATCTTCCGGGAAACATGCAAGTATCTTCTGTTGCTTCCAAAGGACAGTATACTTAATGAAGAAAACATATAATATTAATACAAATATTTGTTAATATTTTTTAAAAAATAAGAAAAATTTGGACATCATCATCCTATTCAAAAGTTTTCACCCCCAGCTCCGAATGCACCTTTTCTCCATCTGGCACATCAGTGAATGTTTGAAACGTTTTTAATAATTGTGTTCCCTCAATTGTCCTAAGTGTGAAAAGATGGATATCAAAATCATACAGTCACTGCTGGAAAGGGTTCAAAATATGCAAAAGATGCTGGAAAAAGACTCCTAGATGAGAAGAGGGGTATTGCGCAAGTAGCTTACGCTATGGAAAAACGTATTTTCTAGAGAATATTGAAGCCAAATTTTTTAAACGCAGTGCAGCTGCACAGCAGTCACATGGCTGATCGTCTAGCGCTGCCATTGGCTGTTCTGTGGCAACTGCATGAACCTATGGCGAGGCGGCTCAGGCGCGCGAACCAATCAGGGTGCTTTGTGCCCAGGCACGTCAGAGCCCGCCGAAATGTGCGCGGCTTATAGCTATATACGCCCCCATTCTTGCCATAAAATCAGGTTTAAATCGACTGAAGCGATCTCCTGACTTAAGCACAGTAGCACGGTGGGTTACGCAATACTCGTTCCCTCTTCTCAGGGAACTGAGGTTACGAAAGTCATTCCCTTTTCGAGAGATCTCTCATGTTGCGTAAGTAGCTTGAAAAGGAACCCTTTTCAAAACGCCGTGAGTGCTTAAAACTTCGCCCCATACTATAGCCTAGAACAGAGCGCCCGAGGCTCATAGAAGAGTCCCTTATTTATTCATATATAAGAACCGTAGTTCGAGTTCAATCAGGACCAGATAAGCAATGGGCCTCATAGTTATGTGAATTGTGCTTAACACTTATTATACTGAAAGAACCTTTGCTTGCAAAGCAGGAACTTCCAGGTTATAAAACCTCATAAATGTGGACGGCGAGGCCCAGCTGGCACAGATATCTTCAATAGGTATACCACTTGATCATGCCCACGACGAGGCCATGCCTCTCGTGGAATGAGCTCTGACGCCTATAGGGCAGTGAAGGCCCTTAGACTCATTAGCCAGCGTGATAGCGTCCACTATCCAGTGCGATAATCTCTGCTTTGTGACTGCGAGCCCTTTGGTGCGGCCGCCAAAGCACACCAAGAGCTGTTCTGACTGTCTGAATGGGGCAGAACGCTTCAAACGTACTCTGAGAGCCCTGACAGGGCAGAGTAGATTTGCGTCTCTTTCGTCCTCTGGCGAGGGAAGAGCCGATAGGGCTCTGACTGGAGTGGAGAGCACTTTAGGAACATATCCATGCCTTGGCTTAAGGACGACCCTGGAGTCGTTGGACCCAAACTCAAGGCAGGAAGCGCTTACTGAAAGCGCTTGCAAATCACCTACTCGCTTGACTGTAGTTTTGAGCGAGAGAGGCTTCAGGTCAGCAGACTGAAGTGGCTCAAATGGGGCGCAAGTCGGGACTGGGGTGCCAGATCGTCGCATTCGCCTGCGTGAGGAGGTCTCTCCTCATTGGAATCGACCATGGGGCTGTTTCCAGCAGCTGAGTCAACTCGGAGAACCATAGCTGGTTCCTCCAGAGAGGAGCTACTAAGAGCACTGCACACTTGCTCTTCCTGATCCGTTCGATGACCTGAGGTAGCATCGTGACCGGAGGGAATGCATACAGAGGGTGGCTTGGCCAATCGTGGGCTAGCGCGTCCTTGTGCTTGGAGAAAAATGCTTGGCAGCAAGCGTTGTCTTCTGAGGCGAAGAGGTCGACCTCTGCCTCGCCGAAGATACTCCATATGTGCTGAACCGTTTGTGGGTGAAGCGAACATTCCCCTGGAGGAACATTGTCTCTGGATAGTATGTCCACATCCTGTTTCAGAATGCCTGGTGTGTGCGCTGCCCTCAGCGAGCGCAGGTGGTGCTGAGCCCATATAATGAGGTTTTTGGCCATGGTGTGCAGGTTGTTCGACCTGAGTCTACCCTGGCGATTTATATAGGATACCACAGACATGTTGTCTGTCCGGACCAAGATGTGATGTCCTTTTAGGTATGGGAAGAAAGCTTGCAGCGATAGTGCGACTGCTCTCATCTCTAGACAGTTTATGTGAAAGCACCTCTTCAGGCTCGACCATAGGCCGCAGATGGCCCTGCCCTCGTAAAGGGCTCCCCAGCCTAGGCTGGAGGGGTCTGTTGAGATAACTTTCCTTTTCGAAATCACACCCATACTCACGCCAGTTTGGTACCAGCCGGCTGCTTTCCAAGAAGCCAGGGCTCTGATACAGCCATGGTTCACTTTGATGTGCAAGTGGCCAGGTTGCCACGCGAGAGCCGGTACACAGGGTTTTAACCAGCGCTGAAGAGGACGCATGTACAGCAGACCCAGTTGGAGTACTGATGATGCTGAGGCCATGAGACCTAACATTCTCTGAAATATCTTAAGAGGCGCATAAGCATCCGCTCTGAACGACGCTGCTAGGCGTTGAATGGCACTCATTTCTAGAGAGTTTATGACTGTCTCCAGGAAGGAAATGATCCTGAGACAATGCTAAGAAGGGTTGGAGCCAGGATCTGTGAGTTATTAACTGTGCCTCCGATTGTGCTATAATTAGCCAATCGTCAAGGTAGTTCAACACTTGCACTCCCCGTTGTCTCAGGGGGACGAGAGCTGCGTCCATGCACTTCGTAAATGTATGGGGTGCTAGAGATCTCAAGAATGGCTTGTGATGGGGCATTATCTGAATGTGAAAATAAGCATCTTTCAGATCCACTGAGAAAAAACAATCCCCTGGGCGAATCTGCGCGAGCATTCTGAACGGGCTGTATAAGCGCTTTGTTCAGGTGTCTGAGATCTAGGATGGGTCTGAGACTGCCATCCTTTTTCGGGACGAGGAAGTAGTAACTGTAACAGCCAGACTCGCTTTGTGATAAAGGGACTGGCTCTACAGCCCCTTTTGCTAACAGTTCCGACACTTCGGAGCGAAGGACATGAGCCATGTCGCTTCTCATTGTTGTCTCGACCACTGCTAGAAAGCGCGGAGGTCTGCGAGCAAACTGTAGCGAGTAGCCTCATTTTATTACGTTTAACACCCATTTTGATAACCCGGGGATGGCATAGCCAGGGGTTGAATGATGTCTGGGGACAGGCCGCTTTGTGATAGGGACCCGGACGCCCAGCTGCTTTGTGCTTGTGATACTGTAAGAACAGCGCTTATGGGTAGGGGTGCATACTTTGTAGTGGGCACACAACCTACATTTATTACACTGCCAGCGTGAGCCGGAGGAACAACTGATAGAAAAGTGCTCTTTTCGTGCTTCATTTGGGTCACAGTAAAAACGGCATATGTTTGCAGGTGTGCATGTATCATAACAGACTCGTTTACTGCAGTATTGACATTTCCAGCCGCCTGAGCTAATGAGGGGACTGGAAAATTTATAAAAGGCTTTTTGGAGGTTGGCCCTGCCTCAGTGGGACTCAAACACTCTCTTTTCCTCCCTTTCACTGTGGCTAGGAAGGCTTTCGAGGCTCGGGGTCCAACACAATCTTGGGTCAGGGTCCCCGTCACTCTGGGAACTGCTGCCGCTTAGCTTAGCGAGAGCGGTGATGGACCTCAGCCGCTGGACGGGGCTGTGTGACCGGCGACGCTGACTTTACCTGCTGAGGAGTCGGCACCTTTTTGTTTAGGGAGGAAGTGACGCATAGCTTGTGACGCCTTCTGAGCCTTGGCGTAGCGTTCCGCGAAACCTTTGACTACTGGGCCGAACAGACCGGTGGTGGAGATAGGGGAGTCGAGAAAACCTGCCCTGTCTGCATCCTTCATCTCTGTTAAGTTTAACCAGAGGTGACGTTCAAGCACCGTCAAGTTTGCCATACTTCTTCCAATCGCCTGAGCGGTTGATTTTGTGGCCCACAGAGCCAGGTCTGTGGCGCTGCGCAGGTCCCTGAAAGCTTCCAGTTCAGGTCCAGACTCGTCCATCGAGCGGAGAAGTTTGGCCTGAAAAACTTGGAGAACAGCCATGGTGTGAAGCGCTGAAGCAGCTTGGCCAGCGGAGGCGTATGCTCGGCCAGCGAGGGCTGAAGTGATGCGGCAAGGCCTAGACGGATGCAACGCTTTGGCTTTCCATCCCATAGCAGTGGCCGGGAAAAGGTGCGCGGCCACCGCTTCTTCGAGGGGAGGAATCGCCTTGTATCCTTTCTCCGCAGCGTCATCTACAGTCGAGAGCGTTGAGGAGATGGAAGGCTTTAGGCGAGCTGAATGTGGTGCTTTCCACGACTTCGTTAGCTCGCTGTGCACTTCTGGAAAGAAGAGGGCGGGCCTCTGCTGAGGGGCCTGCCGGCGCCCCTGCAGAAACTATTCATCTAGCCTGCTGCGCGTCGGCTCAACGTCTTCAACGGCCTTAGTTAGCACATGGAGAAGCACTGCATCCAGGCTGGTTCTCATGTCGCTTTTAAAGGATATAGTGCGCCGGATGGCACAGCATGACAGTGGGCTGAAGGCGGCGTCCAGATGAAAACAGGAGCCGGCGTCCTCAGACTGAGGCATGAAAGGCTTTTCTACGGCGGCGAAGAGGCTTCTAATCCAGAGGTCAGCAAAGTGGAGAGTTCGCTGAAGGAGATAAAATCTGATTTTATGACAAGAATGGGGGCTTATATAGCTATAAACCACGCACCTTTTCGGCAGGGCTCTAGCCGCCGCTAGAGTTCTTACTAGATCAAGAAAATATGATCATATAACACCGATTTTATCATCACTGCATTGGTTACCTATAAAGTTCCGTATTAATTACAAGGTATTGCTACTGACCTATAAAGCCCTAAACGGCTTAGCTCCAGTCTATTTAACGGATCTTTTATCACCCTATAATCCATCGCGCTCTTTAAGATCACTAAATTCAAGGCTTTTGGTCATACCTAGGATATCCAGAACCACCAAAGGAGGGAGAGCATTCTCACATTTGGCTCCAAAACTCTGGAATAGTCTTCCTGATACTGTTCGTTGCTCAGACTCGCTCTCCCAGTTTAAAACTAGATTAAAGTCGCATCTCTTCAGCCAGGCATTCATATAATCCTACAGTTCAAACTACAATCCGGCCTCTAGCTCATAAATGCCAGAGGAGAACTGGCCCCCGACTGAGCCTGGGTTCTCCCAAGGTTTTTTTTTCTCCATTAGGTCACCTGATGGAGTTTTAGGACACCATTAGGTCACTTGATGAAGTTTTTCGGTTCCTTGCCACTGTTGCCTTTGGCTTGCTCAGTTGGGGATATTTTGGGGATATTTAATTTAATTTTATCAATCAATAAATTCCTCTTGAAACAAACTTTGTTGTATTATTTTAATTTAATACTGTGAAGCTGCTTTGATACAATCTGTATTGTGAAAAGCGCTATACAAATAAACTTGACTTGACTTGACTTGACGGATGAAGGATAAACTTTTGAACGGGAACAGAATTTTTTATAAATTCAGCTATTTATTTATTTTTGTGTGGACTATATGTAAACATCTTTAATGTAAAACATCTTATTCAGGACAGTACTAAATAAAATAAAAACATGCATTTTGTATGATCCCTCTTATTTTGATAAACTTAACACTTTATTTTGATGGTCCCTTTTGAACCTTCTGTTGACTAGAAGTAACTTTGCAACTACATGTCAACTAACTCTAATTAGAGCATTAGTCGACTGTCTGCTTATGCAGATTCTGCAAGGTGTATGTAATCTTTTGAACATGACTGTACAATATGTATGTATATATTCACACACGTCATCAACCCTGATGACAGATCATGCATGACGACAGTTCAACACCTGTTCTTCTGTCTTTTCTTTAAATGTTCCATATTTTTTTCTTATTTTCTTTTTCTGCAGTTTCTTTGACTATAGTTTAAACATATAAACAGGTCAAATGTGTTATACCGTTGTTTTTGTATCAAAAAAGTTGCAGAGACTTATTTTAATGAGAACATTTTTAATGATCAATCTCTTTAATGTATTTTTTTCTGAAAAACAAATTCTTTGTAACTCTCTGGCATTACCATTTACATAATTCTGTACATGAAAAAGAAAAAAAGCACTGCTTTAGATACAGATTAAAATTTGAAAACTAGAAAAACCTTCAAATAAAAATTAGAGGAAGTTTACATTACAAATTAGTAGTAAGACATTGTCTGAAGTGCAATGGTATAGCTCAGATGAGTTTAAAAGTGGAAAAAAAGATGAAATAAAAATACTTCTCTATCTTAAACAAACAGCAATATTTTTACAGTTAGTAGAGACATATCCTCTGATGTATTTAAAATTGTAAAAACATATTTACATATAACTGTATCTGATATATATCTTTTTCCATCACATATATGTCAGCACCAGTAAGAAATAAAAAGGAGAAAAAAGATAAGCTCGATGACTTCAACAGAAATCAAAAACATGTTAATCTTGGTCCCAGATTGTTGATATTTGGTGAGACGGCAGGAGAACGTGGGCTTTACCCTCTCCAACTGCGATCCTCTTGACACAGCAACAATATAACACTGCGAAACACTGAAGATGTGAATGCGTTCAATCTCCCATTAAGACAGAAATTTCTCAAAAAAGGGCAAGTCAGTCACAATTCAAGTCAGTTACATTCCTCAGAGCTGAAACAATCAAACTAGAGCTCGATCACAGAAAGAGACAGCATGACTATAATACCATAAAGTAACACACAACTAGGAGAAAAGACTGATATTCTTTGTGTGGCATTTCATGGTAAACAACAGACAACTAAAGTAAAGAAATGGTTACCATTTTGAGACTTCATTTGAAATTAGTTGACAGACCAGGTTAAACTCATACAAGTAACACAACAAATCATTATTTATGTGAACTATAAATTTTTCGAATAATGAACACAAGTTGGTGGGAATGGATTGTAAATAAATTTAAATTCCCAATACAGAGCATAGGCTTACATGTACAAATTAAGTTTTTTTTATATTTTTGTTGAAATTGTCACAGTTGAAAGAGAAAAAGAAAGTTGACTGGATTACAAACGGCTTGCCGGAGTCTTGATGTGCTTGTTTTTCCTCTGTCAGGCATTGTGTAATGGGTAAAGGGAGTGTCAGTGGGTTCAAGAGCTTGAAGTGATTGAAATATGTCTTTTGACTGGTAAAATAAAAGGAGAAAAGTGGTATGACCCATCAGCGGAAATACAGTATGTACTGCGTATTTAAATGTTTTCTTTTTTTATTAAAATATCTTTAACCAGTGTTCACAAGCAATTACGTTCAGAAAAGAAACAAAACTAGAATGTTGTGAAGCATTTTAAATGATAGAATCAAAACACTGAACGTCTCGGGTGTTACATTAAAATCGCATAAATATTACTTTATACTTGGTGAACTGTTTCTTGTAATCCAGATGAGTTCATAAATCCTTTCTAGCTGCCATTGTGACTAAAGAAAACATCTTTCTCACAGTTTAAGGGAGGGGAGGGAGAAGTTTGTAGCTGCCAAATCTCTTCACCTAGTTGACAAACACACACATGGCTTCACTCTTCTACTGACACCGGTCGCCTAGCGACAGCAGAGCATCCATCTTGCATGCACAGAGCACACAGAGTCTGATGTGTTGTGTTTTGTTGTGATGCTCATAGTGCAAATAAACGCGAAAGCGCACACACACACGCGCACACATAGACACACACACACACACACACACACACACACACACACACACACACACACACACACACACACACACACACACACACACACACACACACACACACACACACACACACACACACACACACACACACACACACACACACACACACACACACACACACACACACACACACACACACAAGCACAAAGCAGAGCAAATCAACACACATCAAGAGCAGCGAGAAAGAGAGAAGATATGCAAGAGAAGAAAGAGGAGGTGTGTTGAATTGTTTGGTTTGGGAAAAGGGATCCATTGGTGACAAAGGCCCACCTCAAATTTCACTCTTTAATACATGAACAGGATGTCAGAACAAGGGAGAACTAAATACATAAAAACATCCATAAAATCTTTCCCAATGTCATTTTGCAGGTTTTCAGTGCCTCTTGCCCTTAGTCCAGCACAAAGGACATAAGAGAGAAAAAAGACAAAGACATAAATGGATCAAATCCAAAATGGGTATTTCAACAAAAAAATAAAATAAAAATTGAACGCCGGATCTTTACTGGAGGAGCAACCCAAACAGAGAGGAATTGGTTTAAATATTGTGACAGCACACACATGTAATACACAACATGTAATATATTTCTTAGATTTGTCGACCATGTAAAAAAAAAAAAAAAAAGAAAAAAAAAAAAATCACATTTTCCATAAAATTGTTCGGTTAAAAAAAAATCCCTTAGGCTATTGGTTGGGGAAAAACTCTTCCATCCAACCTTCCGTTGAATCCAAATCTGTCCCATCCGACAGGCCGAACGAAACCCCGGCCCCAGCCCCTGATTGGCTGCCGTAACCGTATGCCAGGTCCTGATTGGACGTCCTCTGGTAGCCCTGAGGCTGACCCCCTGGCATGTACGACCCACCCCCTCCCGATGCTCCCGGTATGCCCTGAGCAGGGCCCTGTCCAAAAGCAGCCATGTTGGGCACTCCCTGGTTCATGCCTGGCATTACCATCCCCCGCGGCTGGTTGGTCCTTGGTTGCCCCACCATGTGCGGCATCATCGGCCCACCCATTGCAGCTGGGTTTATTGAACGTGGGTCCACCATAGTCTGTCCGCCCATCGCTTGTGCGAAATGCTGCTTGGCTATCCTAGGAGGCTGGCCACCTTGCATGGCGTACGCAGGGTTACTGTTAAACGCCACCATGTCGTTTGAAGTCCTTCCGCCCATGGCCTGAATATTTTGCTGCTGCGGCCACGTCGGGCCTCCACCTCCCATCATGCTCTGCAGTCTCTGAACTTGGGCTTTGGCCATCGGCTGCCCACCAGGGGCGACACTGGCTGATTTTATCTGCTGCTGCGGGAGGGCCTGGTTCATTAGCATCCCCTGTCCATACCCGCCTCCCGGGCCTCCACCGACCATTCCTTGCCCGCCGGCGCCCGCTTGTCTTTGTGCCATCGCCATACCGGGCTGGTTGGGATGGTGCTGCTGTTGCTGCTGGAGCATTTGGCCCATGTTTGGGTTCATACCCTGGTACATGGCAGTCTGTGAACTGGCCTGGCCTCCGTATGCCATGCTCATGTCACCCTGCGAGGGCATGGCGGCGGAGTTCTGGACGGGTGCCATCTGCAGTATCCCCGGGTTCTGTTGCTGCTGCTGCAGAAGTCGAACATTCCGCATGTTCTGCAGCGTCTGGTTCCTTGCTGCCATCTCCTGAGACGTGCCTAAAATCATTTAAAATTAAATAATATTAACTGACAATTGTTGTTGACAAATAAATACACACTCACAATAGCATAGCAAATCACTGTCAATTGTATATCATGACAATCTGCACACTGAAATCTCCAGATGACTGTATGTGCTTGAAATTAATGATTCCATGTTCCCAATCCTGCTCCTGGAGATCTACTTTCCTAAGTTCAGCTCCAACACAAATCAAACACACCTGAACCAGCTAATTAAGATCTTCAGGAGCACTTGATAATTACAGACAGGTGTGTTTGATCAGGGTTGGATCTAAACGGCAGATTTTTCTATGAGGTTTGGCTGTTAATCCATACGCAAAAGCAGTATCCAGTCACTGAAACTGAACTTTTTTGAAAACTCCTGCTAGGGCTGAACATTTTTAGAAACTCCGGTTGCAGTGTTGTCGTGTGTAGACAGTGAAATCTGAGATTTTGGCTTGTGACATCGGAGTGCACGCTGTTATCCACTTTATTTGACGTCAGATTGTGTGCCGCTATCTCCTTTGTTTACATGAGGCGAGTCTGTGCAATGGCGGATGTAGCTAAATATTGCTGCTAATAACTGTGCTAACAGGGCATATGTATACATGCACAGTTCTCCAATTATATTGCGGAACAGAGGCGTCAGAATGCAATACTACACAGGTCACTGTTTATTACAACATGTTGTTAGCCTACCAGAACCGGTAATAACCTTTTTTCAGGCTTCTGATTATCCAACATGGCTTTACGGTTAGGGTTATATCAACACCTGTTGGTTTGGCATGCTCTTGACAGCATGTTTTTGTGTTTTCATGTGGACAGAGATTTTTTTTTTAAACCGTGCATGTGTGGACGTGGTTTTTTTTTTTTTTTTTTTTTTTTTTTTACAAAGTTTATAAAAAATACGTGTGGACTAGGCCTTAGACCTTGAATAAACCTACATGAATTTCATGTTAGAATTATGTTGACAGGCATTAGACAAAAATGTAGCTATAAAGCAGGGGTAGTGTAGGGGCAGAACAAATGTGTGTGTGTGTACCAGTGTTCATTTCGTTGACGAATAATTTTCGTCATTACTTTCGTCAACGACATTTTTTCACAGACGAAAACGAGACGATAACTAAATAAAAACTAGTCTTGAATGACAAAAACTATGACGAAAATCTATTGACATTTTCGTCAACGAATAAAAACTAGACGAAAATGTTAGATAGTGACGATTTGGGAAGCGATCCAGTCTGATGTCCTGCATTTGTGGTAGATGCGCACAATTGTACTGTAACGTGATCTACCCAGCGGCACACGAGTTGGCATGCGCTGCATGTCTCATAAAACGTTAAAACATGTAAACGTCTGGGAGAATCATTAGAGCAGACATGAAGATCTGAATAAGAGTGACGACGAAAAAAACAAAAACAAAAAAGAGCTATATTCGGTACGGTTTTCTGTGCGCACACACCCGACCCGAAGCGTGCAGCCATTCACATAGACACCTATCCTATACAGCGTGCGAGTACAGAATTGAGCTTTCTTTCGTGTCTGAATGGACAAATACACACAAATATTATGTCTAAATGTCCGTTTTGGAGAGTATTCACGTAAATTATGTCGGTTATGTCTTAAACAGTTGTGAGTGTATCTATGTGCATCAGTGCGTTGGATCCGCATGTCATTGGACATGATCCGATGTCTTAAAGTGACAGTGGGTAATAAACCTAATGCGGTCTGTGTCCTTATATTGATCAAGCAACAAAAGAAAAAGAGAAAAGCATTCACTGCTCGTTAATAGCTTTAATAAGGATAAATTATATTTAATTCATACAAATAAATATGTCTGCTTGAAAGAATAGAGAATGATGTATGCAAGTAGTTATAAAGAATTCATATATCATTCATTGAAAAGAAGACTGTTTTCTACTTTAGGAAAAGTGGTTTTATTTAATTTTAAGATATTTTTTAAGTTACAGTAGTTAAATCTGTATCTGTATTGCACGTTCAAACTTTAAAATCATTCATATTAGCAGGTTAATATATGTTTTCTCCGGGAGCATATGGGTTTGGACATTTTAGAGAAATTCTAAATAAATGCATTTAAATTGAAACCCATTATATTTTAGTCGACTAAATCTACTGTAGATTTAGTCGACTAAAATCTTGTTGTATTTCGTCGACTAAAACTAGACTAAAACTAAAACAATTCAGATGACTAAAATATGACTAAAACTAAATGGCATTTTAGTCAAAAGACTGACTAAAACTAAATCAAAATTTGCTGTCAAAATTAACACTGGTGTGTACATATAGAAACAGATTTCCCGCGTTAATACACAAGCCTGGAAAATAGCTTAAGGAGCTACATTTCTGAAATTGTTGTCAGATTTTACTGCAGATATTAAATATGTTATTACAATGTAATCTTGGCAAACTGTTTCAGACATTTTAGTCTCGATTCTAGTAGTTGTACCTACATTGAAAATTGGCTGCCAGACAATGTGACCAAAACGACCGCTGAGTAAACTGACTTGCCTTAAATTCAAATTAATAATAATGTTTACATTACATAAATGTTAACATTAACAAACCAAAAGACAGACTAAAATAGTATGTCCACTTGAATTTAATATTCAAAATAACAAAAACAAAAAGAATCAATAGACGTGTTTCCTGTCAAAGCAACAGACTTTGTCCGGGTGAATGTATGTGTCTTATACTGTGTCATGCGAAAGGCTGGCACTGGGTGTGTAAGTGGCCAGGCAGTAATTTGAGGTGCCAACGAGAATTTTTTTTCTTTCTTTTCGGTTTTAAATAGAGGAACTGCACTTAGAGGCTTAAAGGAGTTCAGATTTTTCACATCAGAAGTCTACTATCCACTTCAGGTCCTTACAGTGCTTGTATAACACTATAAGCCCTTTAGCCACACAAAGTAATATGGTCGTTACAACTAGTGGCAAAACGTTTAGATTATGGGAATGGATATTATCCTCCTTTCTTTGTATATGTGCGTGTCTTGCCTTGAAACTGCTGGAGTGGATATGGATTCCTCTGTGCCTGACTCATCTGTCTGGGGAGATGCTGCTGCTGTTGTAACTGGAAAAAGAGGGAAAACAAAGCAGAAAACTAGATGAATATCAGAAGTTCCTTATCAATAAATCACAAACAACTGAACAGAAAGCAGACCTCTTAAGCCACAAAAGGTCAACAGATGATTGCACACTCACAAGGATGACTATTTGATACGAGCATAAAGAAAAGCACAGCACTGTATGTCTATGGTGTCAATGGCACTTACCTGTTCTGCCAGCATGTGCTGCTGCTGCTGCTGTCTCTGTTCTCTAATAAGCTGTGCTTTCTGCTGCTCCATCATATGGATCTGGACCCTCTTTTCCTGCTCCATAGCCATCATCTGCTTCATCATGGCCGCCTGCTGTGGATTGGCCAGATACCCGGCAGGCCCCGCCCCGTTAGGCCCTGATGAGGCCACACCCCCCGGTCCCCCGTGAGGTGGCTGGACTCCACCAGCCTGCCGTTGCAATCCAACCACACTTTCCTACAAACGCAAGAAAGGAGAGATGATCAGACAGGGTATAACAGATGATTCACTTCATTTTCAGTCATTGAATTACTGACACCTAATACATTGCTTCTTGCATGTAATTACAGACTATTTTCAGGGTGAAGAGTCATGTAATCTCCAGCCACTGGGGAATGGCTTCATTGGTACAAAATGAATATACTACATACAGATTTAAGAAACTAATACTTTTATTCAGAAAGGATGTATTAAGCTGATCAAAGTTACAGTAAAGCCATTTATGATGTTAGAAAACATTTCCATTTCAAATAAATGCTGTTCTTTTTAAACTTTTATCAAATAAATAAAAATAAAAAAAAAGTCATGGTATCAGTACCAAAATATTAGGTGCCGTTCACACAGAACATGTTTTTCCATTCCAAATGCTCTTCTTTCCCATTGTTTTTTTATGTAAACATAAATGCAATCTTGGTTAGCCTAAAATACTTTCTTTAAAAAACATTAAAAAAAACATCACTGACTTTTGAATGGTAGTGTATCATACAAATTTGTGTTCCCATGTAAATACCTTTAAATCTAATACGGCAGAAAAAACTAAATAAATGCATGTGTCCTTTCCATAGTCAGACTTTTACAGTGTCATAAATTAAACTGAGTACACTTTTATCAAAATTTGATAAAAAACAGAGCAACAGAAAACAGAAAAATAAAACCTCAGAAGTACAAATTTCTCAAACATGTAAGATAAGAGGAGCTGTGGAGACCTCTTTTTGTGTGTGTGAGGTAAGGAAAAGATACCCATCTCTTTGAGTAGTGGTTCAGGTAATATAAAATGACCTTTAATACACTTGAAATAGACTGTGGTCTGAGATCCACGACAAAGAGTCATGAGACCCAGACTCTAGATGTTTATGGACTTAAAATATTTGAAGACCAGGACAATCAGACTAAGACACCAAGTAACTATGTTTTTTTGTTTTTTTTCATAGGACCGGTCTGAGATAGGACAAAGGAATGGTATGCAGAAGGAGGGGTAGGGGGTTCAAACTGTTGCAAACTGGATTTGAACTCACATCGTCCACAAGCACCACATAGCTCAATGTGCCCGAACACATTCACTGACCGCAAGCCCACGGCTCCAAACATTTTATATGAACCATCCCTCCATGAGGCTCTTAGAACAGTATAAATAATGAGGCACAAACATGCACACGCCACAGGAGACTGTTCAGATAAATCTAGACCAGACCGGTCAATGAGCACAAATCTGTGTGTAGACAGCTGGATCTCTTCTGTTAACCAGTCATGCTGTCCAAACGAGCGCTGATCCGCACGTACGTATCCTTGTTGAGGCCGGAAAGGCCAGAGGGGGGCAGTGTTGATCTTTTCCCCCCCTTTTCCTACCATCTCTCAC
>NC_138727.1:40194060-40366975 GCF_965113295.1 Leuciscus leuciscus | reverse complement strand
TGACAAGGATATAATAGCAAACAGCAATAGGGATGGAGTGTAGTTGTCACCAGGGCCGTGCACAGACATTTTGGGGGCACCCCCTTATAAATATTTATAAAAAATAAAGTTACATATTGTTGATCTTCTTTGAATTAATTACATTATTTAATATTCGAAGGCCGATTGCGTCACTGCAGTGCAACGAAGGCAGTCCCAATTCAATGGCTCCTTCAAATTCGTCCTTCGTTTCCTGTGCAATGAAGGATACAACAGATGGATCCTTCGAGTCCTTGCCTACCCCCAGAATTCATTGCGCGCCATTGACGATAGGATTTTTTTTGAGAGAGAGAGAGAAATCGCAGAATCGCAAAGACCCGCCCCCTTTAGTTACTGTTGCTATGTCCAACAAGCCACGCCGCTCTCACGCCACACCATGTTCTCACGCAGTGAAAAATACATCACGGAGTAGAGAGGACACTGGCAATGCACTCACAATGCGCTGACAGACAGGACAGAACCAGGTAACTTTTGATATGAAACAAAGTCTCACCTTTCAAATTTGGCCATTTTTTTAAAAGAAATTTAACAATAAATACTGTTTTGTGGCTCTTTAATGTGTCTGACAGATCGCTGAGCCTCAGTTAAAGCTGCTCGTAGCCTGGGAAAACCCAGACAACTTCCAGCAAATTTAGATTTGCTCAGCAAGTCTGGCAAGGAGCTCATTCAAGCCCATTTCTAATCCGTGGAAATCGCGGCACCAATCACAAACGTTTGGGCGGGCTTTACACGATGACGATCGCTCTGATTGGTTTTAGGTCTATCCAATTGCGCCTAGAGGCATTTGAGCGACGTCCGTTGGTGAAGCGCACCAACTTTTAAATGCATTATTATATTCAAATTGCAAACACATGAGGACAGTCTCCATGAAAGACCCACTGGCAGATGGTACTACATTTCTCTCCGAAACGGTAGGAAATTAAATTCGATTTAATAGAGGATTTTAACTGTGACAAGATGATTGACAGGGCAGTTTACGTGACAGGATGCACGCGACAGATCCGTCCGATAAAGATGAAGAAGTAGTATGTCCCAAAGCTTGCCTACTTTTTTGCTACACATTCAAAAGTAAATACCTTTTCTTCACAAAAAGAGTACATACTTTTATGGCGTAGTGTAACTTAGGCGAATTGAGACTCAGCATATGGCTTTACACGATGACGATCGCTCTGATTGGTTTTAGGTCTATCCAATTGCGCCCAGAGGCATTTGAGCGACGTCCGTTGGTGACGCCCCTTTGGAAATGAGTTATTAATGAAGCTTTGCCAGACCATAACTCAGTTACTACTGAGAATGGTCTGGTTTTAACCAGGCTAAGCTGCTTGTGAACCAATCATCACTTCTTTCTAGTTAATTTATAGCATCAAATAAACATGAATGAACATAAGAAGGAATGTTGTTTTAGCCGCGGAAAGACATCAGTACACTCCGTTTTTCAAGTTCAAATCCTCCAACGTTAATCTACTAACTCTCCTGATTGTCTTGTCGGACAAAAATGGCGGATTCGGCAGATGGCGGATTATGATTGGTCAGATCGCCTGTCAATTAAACTCCCTGAGAAGGGTCAATTACACTTTTAAATGAAAGTATTGGGTTTCAAATAACTCAAATATCTATGTAAAAAAAAAATAAAAAAAAAAATAACTTTCAGCCGTTCAAATGTTGACTTATGTCTTACTAAGATGTGATTATATATAGTTTCTACTCTTATATTCTACTCATATACAGAAATGAACCATGGTGAACATATTTAGACAGTTTCTGAGCCCGCTTTTGTTTTCAGACAGTTTAATATAACTTTCAAAAAAGTGTAGTACAAACGTTACTGTCACTCATCAACGGCAGCTGTCACAGTTGCTAGGCGACAAAAACAGTATTCCGTAGACTAGACCGTCCCATTTAACAACTTTTGGTCAACTTTTAGACTGTCCAATTTAACAACCTTCACGGCCTTCGAAGGATGCAGCCTCTGAATTGGGACACCGCTTGTGAATGGGTCACTGAATCATTGACTCACCCGAAAAAAAAAAAATGGAGAATCATTCAAAGCGAAACACCACTATGTAACTTTTCTGCTTTGTTTGAAACTAATTTTGTTGGAAAAATAGAGCTAAAACAGTCAAAATTGACAACGTTGTGTCTAAAAATTGTCATTTCATATAATCAGCGTATTGTTTATTGAACTGTTATAAAATCATCACATTTGTAATCGTGCTGATATTCGAGAAAACAGCATTCTTGCTTGTGTGATATTGCTTAACTATTATGTTATGAACACAAAATACAAGAACTCATACAAGGGCAATTCATTTGGGAGCATTTTTATTCATTTTGGTGGCATTTCCGACCTTGCATGACGCTATTTTATGTCAATGCGAAACTACCTTGCTTGCTGTTAAGCCTAATGGAGGGCTAATGCTTATTAGGCTGGCTGTATTGAAATGTTTTAATAGTTGTTTCATTTCACAGCGGTGAAAAACAGTGCAGAAGTTTAGGGTAAACACAATCGTAACCTGGCCAATGAGACGTGGATGCTGCTCCACAGAGCACTGTGGTGACAGAGAGGGAGGTGCTTGTGAGGTCTCACAGAATTATTAAGAAAAAGGTGTTGGTCACATGCTTAATTGAGAATTGATGCCACGGGCCAAATTTACCCCCAAAATTGTATATAAAATAATAATAAAAAAAGAGTCTTGCAAAAACGGTTAGTCAAAGGCCTCTCAGGGTCTATCTGCGCATGCGCATGGTTGTCACACTTTTTACTGTGGTGAATTATCTGAAAAAAATAAATAAAAATGAGTGCAAGAAAATATATATTACATAAATATTATTTATTATAGCCTATATATTTTTGGTCAATTTCCCAAAGGTGAAATACTGTTCATTTAAATAAAAATAATAATAAATAATAATTTTTTTGTTGTTTTTTAAACCTGCTCACAACCCCTAAAAGATGAGTAATGGCCAAAAATCATATTCTTGGAATTAGGAGATAAAAAAACAAAAACAAAACAAACATATACAGTGACTTAAAGACTTGTTATGATTAACATTAAAAGTGAACACTGGTGGAAAAGAAAGTATGCCTGTCTATGGGGTTAGATGGGTTTAAACACGCCTAGGTGAGCGTAAAACATGTTTTTTTTTCAGAGATCTCTTGGCCTTTTCACCTCTCCTACCCAGAAGTAAGATGAGTTTTTAGACCAGATCAAGGCATTACTGTATTCAGTCCCACATGCAGTATTATGTAATCTCTTTAGATACCAAGCTAGTATTTCTTTCTCACTCTATTTATCCGTAACTAAGATATTTCAAGATTAAATTAAAGTCTGTCATGTAATACAACAGAATAGCATTTCAATAATATTACATTGTTTATTAAAGTAGATCTTAAAAAAAAAAAGAAAGAAGCACAAGAGGGCAGTGTTAATCCAGTGAATTGTGCAGTGTGGCCTTGTATGAATATATGAATGATTTAAATATGAATTATTTATGAACTATTTATAAAAGAAGAATCTTTAACATCCAGTAGAATAACAGAGAAATATATTTAGCTTTCTTCACAACTTTACCCTCAGCAGCTGCATTATGGAAAGATAACCACCAAGAGGCACCAAACAAGCATTTTTGTGATAGAGACCCATGCGGAAATTGCATGGTGATTGTGGGGAGAAATGTACAGAATTGTGGGAATTTAGTATCCAATGAGTAAAAAAATTAAAATTAAATAAGAAAAAAATAAAATATTTAAATAGGCCTAGAAAAACTTGACAAAGTTAGGACTCACCTGACTTCCTGTGTGTTTGTTATTTTGTTGTTTTGTTCTAAAGGCTTAGTCCGTAAATGCTTAACATTTGATTTGTAGACAAATGCAAATTGTACACAAATAAAACTAATTATATTAGCATTTTTACAGGTTGTAAAGGGGAGTGAAGGACAAGCAGCATAGACTGTAAAAGATAAGCAGTCGACAAGTGCACACATCAGAAACTGGCCAATCACAATAAATATTCAAATGACGCAACGTCACTAGCTTTCGTCCAGAAATTAGCCCATAAAATGTCTAAACGGAGAAGAAATGCAATTCGCCTCTTTCCATATATTTCCTGTGACTCATCCTTTTTTCCCCTCTGCTACTGTTTATCTGTGCTAAAGTTGAATATTTTAAGATATCAGGAAAAGTTAATCTGTGTATGGAAGCATAGTTATCAATCAGTATAGAACATATAAGATAAAACCTGCAATCATTGATCATACTGATTTACAGATAAGCCTTCTTGGAAATTCACTCATGTACTACGAGACAGTGCCTGGCATATGTGGCAACTCCTTTAACACTGTTTAGAATGCACACCATACACTAACAGTACAGTTCCCTTTCGAGGTAGGTCTCTCGACATTGTGTCACTGGCTGACGCTTTGGGGAAACTCCTTACACTGAAAATACTGAATGCATCAAAAAATGCATTCACAACCTTGCAACTATGTACTTTAATACATAAAGTTATACATCCTTTACATTCAACGTTTGGCCCATAACAATAGAATAAGATATAATAATAGTTTAGCTTTTAACACCTTTTTCATGACACTGTTTCTTTTCATGGCCATAGGTTAGAGACCTAAAGCAATGCAAACATGCCGACTGTAGAAAACAAAAGCCGAATCCTGGACATTTTGGTTGATCTAGAAATCCCGTCCGGACGCATTTTTTGTGTGAAAAAGAGGACGTATGGTCACCCTAATATAAATGTGTGTGGACACTACCACCATACAATAAATACAACGAAAAATCCATTCACTTTTTTAATCCTCAAAAAGCCTAAACACTCCCAATAATCAAGCCATTTGGATTTTCTGAGCAATATGATGTCATATATGATGTCATATTGCTCATGCTCCGCCCACGACAAATGACGGACTGTCCCGTATTAGCATATTTCCGCCATCAGCCATTTGTATAGTGTCCACCATGGCAGCACTTTACGTGTATTGTGTCGTCACCCCCCATGGAAGAGAGGGGTTGGGTGAGCAGTTGCTCATTATCATTTAAAGAGACAAGCACCGAAATGGGTCGCTGTGAACAGAGCTGTTTTTAAAGAGGTAAAAAGGGCGTTGTTTTACACAACCATTGAGGAATTTTAACCAAAGCATGTTACAAACTTTACATGAAGACCAACTTGTGGAAAATGGGCATCCGATGACCCTTTAAAATGCTGCCTTCAGAGGATGCATTCCAAGGTAGGAAGGCATCAAGGCACGTCTAAATCCAGTGTTAGCTTCGCTTCCTGTCTCCTGTGATACCCTCGTCTGATCGATTTTTGAAGGCAGCATAGATGTAAACCTTCCTGCCTCTGTGCACAATCCTGTACGTTCCATTCCGTGACAAGCTAAAAAAAATAAAGATGGCGTCTGAAAGTGGAAGGGAAGTCTGTTCACTCAGTGGTCATATTTGGAGCACCTCCAGGCAGCTATTTCGGGCATCCAAGACCAAGTCCTATCTAAATGGGGGAATCCTGAAATCTCAAAAACTGCATGCCAAACTCACAGCAAATCAGCAAAATCTGACATGAAATGTCCCATAAATGTTGTTTCTTATGCTCAAATAGCGTTAAAAAAGCGTATTTTTTCAGGCTAGACCAGCCAATATGCATGTGCAGTCTTAAGTCTGAGTCTCAGGTTTTCTAATGGCAGAAGCACTAACGCAATGACTTTACCAACCAGCGATTGGCTCTTTTACTTGCCAGTACAGGTTTGAGAAGCACTGCTGTAAAGTACATTACATTGTATCACTTGAAGCTGGGCAAAATGAGTGCCAGTCACAGAGCCGGTCACAATTAACAAAGCTTATTGGCGATTTAAAACTAGTCATCATCCAATGTAAATTGCAAATAGTCTTTCCAAATAATGTAGATCAATATTTTCATAGTGTAATAGTAATAAATTTGTCTCTCTCACATGTGTCCAGCAAAATCACATCTACGTCCTGCAACAGAGCAATAACCAGGTAGTCACCCTAGCCCATAGTCTCTAAGGAAAAAGTCTGGTAAATGTTCCTGAATAAAGCAGAGAAGACCAATTAATTGTGAATTATGACGTGACTGTTATATACCCATCCAATTGGAACAGCATTTAGCTTTCCTATAGACGTTCATGAATTTATTTGCACAGCCAACAGACTAGAGATGCCAGTCAGTCTGCTATTCTCATTCCCTCCATCTATCTGGAAACAACAGCTGTTGTGGAGACATAACACACGTGTAGTTGTAAAAAAAACAGATGGTAAACATGTATGCATTTATGTGCATGCATGGATGTAAACGGCACTAACGTCAAAGAGTCAGTCCATCTCGTTTTTAAACTGGTGCATCAAAGAATGTTCCTGACTCTAAACCTTCATTAGACTTTGATCATCAGTAGACTAATGCATCTCTACTTTTAGATTAATAAAAATTAATAAAATAATTTTACAGCACACAATTTCTCACTCTGCGGTGTCTACGATTATACATTAACACACTAACACCCACTTTCTGTACGTCCCATTTACTCACACTTACATGCATATGCAGATTAGTCTCTTCTTTGTGGCACATGACCGTAAGATAGCAAAATGTCACATACTGTACGTATTGCACAATACAGCTTTTATTATTTGTTACTCTGTTTATGTGTTCAAACGATAATGTATTTCTCTGAAAAAAAGTTACTTTTGCATCAGTTTTCTGTTATTATATGATAATATTTGTATTACTTTATTCTCGGATGTCAGTAAATAAAATACACCTGTTTTTCTTAGAATAATATCATAGTAAATGACTATAATGGCTTAGGGAATGTTGTAAACAAAGTTTCATTTGGAAGTTTAAAACATGTAATAAAGAACCAGCCGGCTACGCTGTACAGAGCGGCTCCTAATTGGGTTACCCATGGAGACCTGGGCTCTGATTGGTGGATTAAATGATTTTATTGCAAGACAGCCAGACAACTGACCTATGGTGAAACGTAGAGCGTCTCGTCTTCTGTAATTTGTGTGTATATGTGTGTGAGCTATAGAGGAGATTTGGGTTGTCTGCTGTATATTGGCGGGCTATCGATGGATTAAGGCCAAAACATGAGAAGAGACAACAGGGAGACATAGAAGCAGAGAGGAAAAATGATGTCAACTGAAAGCTAAATATTTGTGTAGCTGTTAGCATGTGATGTGTCTTAAATTCACAGACATATTTGATTAATTTGTCATACTTTTTTCAGTTGACAAAATTATAGCTTGAGTGGTGACACAATAATAATAGTTTTTCTTATTTTATCACACATGACTTTAGCAGCGCACACCACATTTGAGGGACGGTTGTAACACAATATATATTGAAATATTTTATGATTATTTTTCACTGTATTAAGAATATTTTACTTTTATATGTGATTAATATTTTGAATATTTTATGTTGAATTTTCATAGTTTAAGACGGCAAATCTGGGTCTGGGAAGAGGATAAAACTATAATATACATTCACCGGCCACTTTATAGATACATCTTGCTAGTACTGGGTTGGACCCCTTTTTGCCTTCAGAACTGCCTTAATTCTTCCTGGCATAGATTCAACAAGGTGCTGGAAACATTCCTCAGAGATTTTGGTCCATATTGACATGATAGCATCTCACAGTTGCTGCAGATTTGTCGGCTGCACATTCATGATGTGAATCTCCCATTCCAGCAAATCCCAAAGCTGCTCTATTGGATTGAGATCTGGTGACCGTGGAGGCCATTTGAGTATCATGAACTCATTGTCATGTTCAAGAAACCAGTTTAAGATGATTTGAGCTTTGTGATATGGTGCGTTATCCTGCTGGAGTAGCCATCAGAAGATGGTACACTGGTCATAAAGGTGACCATGTTGGACACTCAGTTGGTACTAAGAGGCCCAAAATGTGCAAAGAAAATATCCTCCACACCATTACACCAGCAGCAGCCTGAACCGCTGATACAAGGCAGGATGGATCCATGCATTCATGTTGTTTACGCCAAATTCTGACCCTGACATCTGAGTGTCACAGCAGAGACTCATCAGACCAGGCAATGTTTTTTCCAATCTTCTATTGTCCAATTTTGGTGAGCTCGTGTGACTTGTAGCCTCAGTTTCCTGTTTTGTTAGCTGACAGGAGTGACACCAGAGTGTCTTCTGCTGCTGTAGCTATACCATCTGCTTCAAGTTTCGAATTTGTGCGTTCAGAGATGCTATTTGAGTTACTGTTGCCTTTAATCAGCTCAAACCAGTGTAGCCATTCTCTGACCACTCCTCAACAAAGCATTTTCGCCCACAGAACTGCCACTCATTGGATATATACTCTTTTTCAGACTATTCTCTGAAAATCCTAGAAATGGTTTTTCATGAAATTCTCAGTAGATCAGCAGTTTCTGAAATACTCAGACCTGCCCGTCTGGCACCCACAACCATGCCACATTCAAATTCACTTAAATCACATTTCTTCCCCATTCTGATGCTCAGTTTGAACTTCATCAGATCTTCTTGACCATCGGTGCATCTCAATCAATCAGAACCCTAGTTCAGTAAGTCGGGGCACTGATCAGGTAGTCTGACATTTTAAGGGCTGTCTCAATCACAGAATCCTTCCAGGGCACAGAAACGTTCACTCCCTAAAAAGTCCCACAATGCACGTGAAAACCAGGGAGCTCACTATGTTTCTTTAACGGAAGTTCTGAGGCGCAAAACTTAAATCATGTGAGCCAACTCACTATACACATGACACGCGGTGTTTTTAAAAATACAAACCATTATTTCATTATATTTCAGCATAAACACATCACTAGACAGTTAATGAACATAATTACATTTATAATTTATTTACAGCTGAAGTGTAGCAGGTATTATGTAACAAGCAAACTATTTATTATAGTGTACTTTAAATAACATTACAAGTATGTCAGAAATATATCAGTCCTGCTGTTCTTCATAAGCACCAGTAGTGATGTTGTACAATGAGGATGTTGTCACATCGCTGGAAATAGAGTCATCAGTGCCCCAATGTGTGGTGAGCCAGGGTCCTTACTGTCCTTATCAGGTCCTTACTGTCCTTATCAGTGCCCGAATTTCGTGAAAACGATTTACTGATTCACATACTCGGGAGCTGATTGAGACGCACCCCAAGTCTACATTCCTAAATGCATTGAGCTGCCATGTGATTGGCTGATTAGATATTTGCATTAATGAGCAGTTGATCAGATGTACCTAATAAAGTATAGCAGGTAAGTGTACATATAAAGTACTTGAAAAAAAGCTAAAATAACTAATGTGATTTTCATTTTCAAAAAGCTGAAAACTGTAGTTGTAATATCACCCCATGTGACAAAAATTGCTTGTACATAAATGTGAATTTTGATGGAGCAAAATGGCAGTGACATTGTGATTTCAACATCTGGTATAATGTTGCTTACACAAATTCAATTTATTTTGAAATCCTGTAGCAAAAGGAACATGCTTTAGGTTTAGTGTGTGATATGTTGGACATTCTTATGTCACCACATCTAGTGTCTGATGGCCAAAGCTGGAGTGTTCACAAGAGAGTTCTTGTGTGAATCAGTTTTCAGATTTGATCTCTTGAGTCGTTAATCTCACCCATATAATCCTGTCCTATTCTTTTTCTTTCATCCCTCACTCTCTTCTCCCAGCCTTTCAGTCTTCCTCCTTTCCTCCATCCCAGTGTTGCTGTTTTTCTTTGAATGAATGATGATATCCAAGATTCAATCCCTGCACTGTAGATGAGTTACCCTTGCTCAGACTTAAGTTTTTCTTCATAAGATTATATATTATTATTATTAATAACACGAAAAGATAATATTTAGTGTATTGTTGTTACTTTTAGTTTCATTATAATAATTTTCTAACCTTTAGTATATAGGGGCCTTTAGTCAAATATATATATATTTTTTCTACAATGTTATTTTTGCCAGGGTTAATGACAATTTTGAAATTCTTAATTTATTAATGTTAGTATGTCAATTTAATTCAGTTAGAGAATTTGAAGGGTGAGAGAAATTCTGATTTCATGAGAAGTTTGATTAATCACACTCAAGCTTAGTGGATGAGTGAAAGGTGAGATAAAGGGATTTCATGTAAAGCTGTGCTAGTTTGGTATGCAATGCATTCATTATGTTTGGGAATACAAGCTTTAAAGAATGAAGTATGATGAATAATAGATAATACCAAATACACTTTCACCTTTTCCTCCAGCACAGCCCCATAATCCCCTGAAAGCAGCGAGTTTGTATGAAAATGATTATTATGATTACGGTTGTTGTGTGAAAGGTTTAAGATTGAATGAACTGCTGACTGGAAAGAGTAAATGTGAGGGAATGAGGAAGGGAGCCATTATGTGTTACTTCACATTTTCAACATAAAGTTGCAATGAACCTCAATAGTGAAATGTTTATTCTGCTGCCTTCTCCTTCCTCCTGACCACTTAAAATATTTTAGCTCCCAATAAGTAATTAAATACAAATGTTTGAGTACAATTTATCAGACATCAAATTTGATCAGGCAAAATTGTTTATAAGAAGAAAATAGGCTCATATAGGGCAAACTTTGAGGTCCAACCTGGAAAAACTATGCTGCCATACAAGCTAATAAGTGACATTTCTGTTGAAAATTAATATCATACAGAAAGACATGCGTTTAACACCAAACATTAAAGAGAAAGCACAAGCCAACCACAAAACGGCACAATTCAGACTTTAAAACCACACATGAACATATTTTGGACTGTGTACACAGTATCCATCACCATCAGCATAACAAACACTGTTAAAGCATGAATGAATATTAGTATAGGTGCTGATAAACCATCCTCCAGCATTGTCTCATAGCTAATGTTGTTTCCCACCATGCATTAACAATCCCAGCGCCTCTTTTTAGTATACTAACTGTATGACAGTTTTCAGTTCAAGTGTCGTTGCTCAAAAGTGTAAATTGCATCATAAGCACTTCATAAAGTACCACTTTTATATGAACTCCTGCTTGATGTTCACTACCTTTGTAGTGAAAGAACATAATATCATCCTTAATTAACTGCCAGAGTTCAGCAGACCAAAACGTTTGTTGAAATCAAGAATATGAGCTCAGTTCAGCACAGCACATAAACATGAATAACTGCTCCTGTGACACAGCACTCCATACCTGACCAAAGACAGATGCCACAATGGGTCTGAGTTTCCTGCGCTCCTTCTCTACTCTGAAGGGCTCTGCCTCGGGTTCAGTGGGCGAGTTCAGACTGAGGGTTTTGGTTTTGGGTGGGCGTTTGAAGCTGCCGCCACCCGAAGAAGTGCTCCATCTCCTCAGCTTCTCGATCTTCTTCCTAAAGGACCCCTACATGGAGCAAAAGAGCAGTTGATCAGAGAGCGTGCGATCAAATTTGAGCTCCATTTATGATTTGTGGAGACCGGGACTAGTTATAACACAGGCTATAAACCAATAACTGTGAGGTTTTGAGGCAAGTACAGTTTCACACATACTTGTTTTCTCAAACAATAGTTGCATATATATTGTGCTTTTTTTGTGAATTTGCATATTAGAATGATATATGGAGGATCACGTGACGCAGAAGACTGGAGTAATGATGTTGGAAATTCAAATTTGACATCACATGGTATTATAACAGAAAAGCGATGTCATTTAAAATTTTTATAATATTTCAATATTGTTTTACTGTATGATCTAATAGCCTTGGTGAGCATAAGGGACTTCTTTCAAAAATATTTAAAAAATCTTACTCACCCCAACATTTGTATTGGTAGTGTATTTAATACTTCGATCAATGTATATAATAGTGTATATATATTATACATTTTTGCAATAATGGTTCAATTGTGTTCAAAAGTTTTATTTTGCTGTCAAAACTTTAATGTACAGTAAGTCATATCCTAAGTGTAATATAGACCTATTCCCCTATTTACTTCAATCCTGTCTTTTTCATTAACATATAATGTTTGTTACACATAGTATACTGTAGTGTCATTCTGCCAGATTTACTACTTTTTCAATCAGTTGTGCTCCATATTAGCATAAGTCTCAAAGGTCACGTACCTTTTTGACAATCTTGTCCTGAGGAACATCAATGGTTTCCACGCTGCCCGCTTCCATAGACATTTTTCTCTGTGACGACTGATGAGCATTAATGCTTTTCTATGGCTCTGTGTTTCTGCCTCTCACTCTGTCTGTTTAGATTCTGTTGCTCAATTACATTGAGTGTTTCCTCTGAACATCACTCGCCCCTCCTCTCTCTCTCTCTCTCTCTCTCTCTCTCTCTCTCTCTCTCATGTTTTTTCTCTTTCATTCATTTTCCATCAGTCTGTTTATTTTTAATACGGTCCCTCTATCTCTCGCTCTCTCTCACTCATTCATGTAGGTTCTCTGTCTCCTCCCCCCTTTGCTGTATAGATGCTCTGTCAAATTATTAGGTGAATATTTTCCCATTGCCAGACGCTAGAATAGAATCAAACATCATCATGAGACATCTTTCAATTTATTTTTTAGTTAAAAGAAAACTGATTCTCCAAACATATAATCCATGTTCAGTGTTATTTTATACCATAATCTCACCTTTTGTGTTGTGACACAATTTTGAAGGCAAATTAAAATGCATTTCTTTTTATTCCTAAAACAACTATATTCATTTTGTTTCATCAGACAGTAGGTTGATGTACCAGCATTGTGTGATTAGATTGTAGATAAGGAGAAATGTTTTATCTCTCATTCTTTTCCTGGTTTACATCTGATTTAATCCTTTATCCTGTTTCCTGCTCTCTCGCAAAATCCTCTTATATGTTCATGTTCGTGGTCTATAATTTTCCATCCTCTATTTCCACCCAAAACCATTTATTTACATTTTCACATCTAAATGGGTCGTTCTAAATTAAGTCATTTACCTTCTAAAAATATTGTTGAGGATTTTTTTTTTTAAACAATAATCATTTTACAAGATTTGTAAATTCATGATTATTAATTTTTGGGAATGATGACATTATCTTTAATTGTATTTATATATGTATTGTTTATTTAAATATGTTTAATAATTACTTCTGAGTTCATGACAATTTCATATTTGACCTTAAATTGCTTTATAAAAAACCCCACTTGTTTTATGTTCTGTGCCATTTGCTGCCCATGCAGCCAAATGCTGAAAATTGAATTTTTATTGCCGTTCATTATTGTCAACAGGATGCATCTTCTGAAATCAGTCCTTGATCAAAGACCAGATGTCCTGACAAGCAGCAGTTTCAGTAAGTAGGGGGTAAGACTCACATTCCACAACAGTGCTTCTGTGGTGAAGGTTTTTGGCATGTACTTAGACATGCATAGCTCACACATAAACAGTAATGTTATGTAAGATTAGAAGGGAAGAATGAAGAAAAAATCGGATTCCTATGATTTGCATGGTACATTTTGTTCTGATCACGAGGAACTTATGTCACACTCAAAGAGATGCTAGAAATGCTTTCAGTCGGTAATCTGGTTGCTGTAAAGGCTGGTGCAACAACCAACAATTGCCATTCTGGGCTGCTTAATTTAATAAGAAGCATATTTAATACCCTTACAAAAAATAAATAGGCTAGGCCTATACTTCACGTTCATTTTATTAAGTATACTTAAAGGAGTCATGACCTGTAATTTTCACTTTTCCACGAGAATCAATGTATGTTATGATTGCCTAACGATTATACACTGGCCGGGAAGCCGATATTTAAAAGTGAAGCGTTTGTTTATCCCTGGGTTCGTAAACCAGCCCACGTGCACGCGCACTCAAATACGAGATTTTAATAGGCTTGTTTGAGATGCGCCTTGCCTCGCCTGAAATGTATGCGAGAGTAGGCACAGTGTTGCTAATAAACTGGATGGAATTTAAGTTCTGTTGCTTTTATATGAAAATAAATATAATGAACAAGACACCCATAAGTAGCCTACTTATTTAATTCTATTCCAAATACATGTTTATCAATCTTTTTTTTCTTTAATACAGACATATGTGTTTTTATTATTATTATTTTTTAATAAAAATTACATTGCATAACCCATAGAGATCGCACTGTCAGATAGTTTGGGAATATTCACACATAACGTATAAAACATGATATCAGAGTTTTAAAATCAAACATTTTAAAAGAGAACAATACATCACGGTTGTTTAAACCAATGAACATCAAGCTGTGTCGTCAGCAAGTCGTTTCCCATCATGCTTTTGATCAGCGCAGTCAGTGGAGAGCAACTGCGCTCGACTGCAGAATCCGACAGGTGCGCCTTGGACACATTTCTAACCGGCATGCATCTCGCGCTGATCACCGGTGATCGGATCTGCGCAGATTTTGCTCATCTCAAACAAGCCTAATTTCTCTCTTCTCGCAGTGGATCTGAAACCTGCGAGATCAAAGATGGATATCGCGGGATTCACGCTCGTGCACAGTGCTGCTAATAAACTGGATATAGCCTAATTTAAGTTCTGATGCTTTAATATGAAAATAAATATAATGAACAAGACACCCAAAGTACTTGTTATTTAATTCCATTCCAAATACGTTTATCAATCATTTTTTCTTTAATACAGACATAGTTGGTTTCCGTTGACTTCCATCTGTATGGAAAAAACCCCAGACATTCCTCAAAATACCTTATTTTATGATAGAAATACATTCAGGCTATGTGGGTTTTTAAAAAAAAATTTTTTTTATAAAAATTACATTGCATAACCCATAGAAATCGCACTGTCAGATAGTTTGGGAATATTCACACATAACGTATACACATAAATATAGATATCAGAGTTTTAAAATCAAACATTTTAAAAGAGAACAATACATCACGGTTGTTTAAACCAATGAGCATTAAGCTGTGTCGTCAAGCAAGTCGTTTCCCATCGGCCTTTTGATTAGCGCAATCGGTGGAGCAATGCGCTCGACTGCAGAATCCGACACGTCCGCCTTGCACTCGCGAGAGTTTTTTGACATATGTCAGCATGACATCAGAGCAAGGCGGACCGCACTCGGACACTTTTCTAACCAGCATGCATCTCGCGCTGATCACCGGTGATCGGTTCTGCGCAGATTTTGCTCATCTCAAACAAGCCTATTCAGTCGCGAAAGATGCAGAAACGTAGTGCACACGTGAGTTGCTCTGTTGTTGACTGCCAGAATCAACATGTAACTTAAATGTGTTTTCTCTCCCAAGAACGGACCAAGCTGTCAGGGACCAGTGGATTAAATTCATTTTTAATGACGTGGTTCCTACAACCCTTCCCACTGGCTTAACGTTAGGTGTCTGTGCTAATCATTTCACGCCGGAATCGTTCACAAATTTGAATGTCTAAAAAACCACAACGTGAAACAAGGCAAAAACACCACATGATAGCAAACGTTGATCTCAATAACCACTGTAAGCTGATAAAAAAAAGTAGACTACATCTCCGTTAATGTAATCTACATTAAATAAAAGGTATAATGTATGTCTCAGTCAAAATGATTGTCTTTACCATTCAGAGACATCTTGATGTAGACGTCCTTCCATCGACTCTACATCTTCCCTTTCCAGCTCAGGTTCAGAGTCTGGCTCGTGCATATACGGTTGAATTCCGTAGATCGCGGCCAGGTCGGGTTCATTCACAACTTGCGCCATGATGTCATTTTGGAATGATATGCTGAAGTTACCTGCGGTGTCAACCCCCCTCCTTCCTGCCACCAATCAACGCGCCCCTCATTTTCATTATTAAAATGACCGTCCACGACAGCCAAAATATCGCATCAGATCTCGCGAGACAATAATGCCTTCAGAAATAAGGGTCAGAGGAGCTCTGTGTTTATTTTTTTTCCACTTTTCTTTTTTAGAAGGGCCTGAAAGACTATAATAGAGCGTGGGTATCCAAGGTAATACTAGGTTATGACTCCTTTAAGTAAAGTTCAGTCTAGTAGAAATATAAGTGCACTGTTTCAATACTACTAAATTTGCCTACTTTTAGAGTATAAAATAATACTTTTAAGTATGCTCTAAGTGTAACAGTATAAACTTACACAACTAGTCGGACATTTTAAAAGTTTTTCTTTTGTACTGCAACTATACTACAAGTGAACTTATATATAGTTTACTTGTCCAATAGGCCTACTTGTAGCACATTTTTGACAAAGTAGACTTTGAAGTATAATCTCAGTAAACTACTAGTAGGCTAGTTTTATATAAGTAGCCTATACTTGTAAGTTTTCTTTAAGTGAACATTATATCACACTTATAGTTTACTATTTTATTTTTGCATTATTTATGTTCCTATTTAGGTATTAATTTTTATACTTGAAATATACCTTTAACTGTCATTTAAAGGGGTCATATGAAATGTGTTTACGTAGTTTTAGGTAAAAAAAAAATCATAATTTTACACATACCGTACATTAATGTTGCTCCTCTATGTACCGCCTTTCTGAAACGCGCCGATTTTTACAAAGCTTATCGTTCTGAAAAGCGCCGTGTGCTCTGATTGGCCAGCGATCCAGTGCATTGTGATTGGCCCGACTACCTTAAGCGTGTAACGGAAATGTCACACCCCTTACCATATTTACCATATTGTTTTTATATGGTTTACCGTACCTTACCATATATATCAGCTCCCAAAGCAATAATGACAGGTGATAATGTCGGTAATTTATCACCGGTACTTATCAATTCGAGCGCGAATCTGATCCGGAAAATGATGACCAAGCTGATCGATCAACTTTGCCAGCGCGACTGGACCAGATCGTATCAGATTGGTGAGTTTTTATATCATTGGGGACATAATTACTGATTATAATGACTGAAAATTGATAAGCTATATGGATTGGATCCAGTGAATTAGCCACAGCATTTATTTAGGGGAATGTTCAACAAACATATTCATTAGCTAACAGGTATGAAAGCAACAATAACAAAAGGAAGAAAGAAAAAAATAGGCAAATGTGCATGCATGCAGGACAGCTGTATTTGCCAACTGTGGAAGGTCTGACCACTCAGTCCCACCTTCAACATTCTGAACATTCAATCTAAGGTAGAACAAACCATAGAATAAGTCACATGTTAATGAAGAACAGTGTAGTGGCAAACAATTTTACATCACTGAATAAGAGACAAACATGGATCAATTGTCTTTAACAATTATTTATTCCCTTGCAAGGAAAGGTCAGCAGTCACACAGTCATTACAAAGTGCCTGCAGAGTGTGACAACGAGTGGGGGGTATCCTTCATTCTTTATAGTTGTTCCTCCCCCAAGGTTGTTTTCTCGAGGCTACATCAAGATACATCTTAGCCATAATTAACATATTGTTTAGATTTGTCTGTCATACTTAATCATATTACACCCTTGAACAGGGGCGTCATGCAAGCCAAAATTCTGGGGGGGCACAATCTGAGACATTGCAATTGTTTTCTGACGGGTGATATGGATCATGTTAGGAGGGGTCAGAGGGTTTCTCCCCCTGAATTTTTTTTTATTCTGGCTGCTAAACATACCATTTCAATGCAGTTTGGGAGGGACAGAAATACCTTAACGGAGCTTGCAGCAACCCTCCTCTATCTGAGGACTAAGTTAAAGTATCTATTTTGTAAGTTTATGTAAAAGACAGGTTGATGAAAGAACTGTAAGCTCAAATTCAAAAGCTTTTGAAGTCTACTTAATTAAAGCATGTTTACACACACACTTACTGTACACTTAGGCCTACTACACATGATTTTAAAAACAGTAGCCTACCATTGCAGTTTTTATGTTATGATAATTGGTATGTGACCTAAGAACGATCTTACATTAAAGGTACATAAAGGTGCTGAGGTCTGACTTTGTGGTGCTCTGAAATTAAGTTATTTTAATATTAATATGTGATGAAGGACTTTGAAAGAAGTTTGACAGATTTCAGTGCTGAATAAGGTTAACACTACCCCGTTTATTTGAAAATGGTTAATATTTGACAGAAATGTAAAAAAGTAATCAAAACCGATCAGATAACGTTACTATGGCTTTGTATGGCAGTAACGTTAGCCAACAAGTTTACGGTTAGACTAGGCTCTATCGATAACGTTACACTGACACAAGTTAATGCTCTGAATTCGCAGCTAATATCAAATCCATAACTTTTTGATCAAGTTCAAATTTCCAGGTCAACCACAAATAATCCCACTACCTTTTAATATCATCCGATAACTAATTCAATGCCGATTTGTTGCTTTGCCCACTTACCACTTCAAGACCATCTGTAAAACATTGCCAGCTCAACGTGCGAGACGAGTGAGTTGCTTGAACATACACAGCAAAGATTCTCTAGACTAGAGCGCTATGCGCGTAGCGCTCTAGATTTGATAGACACCATAAGAGGAAAAAGGGGCGGGCTGATGCATTGCTGACCGATTTATTACACATCCAGAAGAATACATTTGAGTCGTTATAGGCTCTGTTATATTATGGAGCATAATAGGAAATAAAGTTGTGACAAAAAAATTATCAGGGAGGAAAAATCTGAGGGGGCACGTGCCCATTTCTTACCCATTGGCCAGTTTGGCCTTCATACCTATGCTGCTCTCAATCTAATATAATCATGTTATATTAGTAAATAAATGTCACAGTTGCATTATCTTTTTATAGTAAGACCAACTTAACACACCATTACCCTACATTATGAAATTTTCACATCTCCTCTTTATATAATCGCGCTCCTTTCTTGAGCAGCTACCGGGATATTGGTTATCCTGCAGAGTTTTTGATTTGTCTAACTTTAATTGCATCAATTTGCTGTGGCAGTATATGACCTAACAACAATGACACCAGTAACAATAATGACACTTAATTTATAGACCTTTACATTTTTTCAGACGACAATAATGAAAGCATGATGTGATGAATAACAAGTAAAGAGAATATGTTAATGAGATTCATGGTACCAGTCAAATGAAGAGAACTGGCATAATGAAAATTTATATTAGCCTTCATAAAAAGAGGCCCACACCCATTACATTTTATATATAAAACTGATAGACCATTGTGTAATATTTATTTTTGTAAAGAGGTCAGCAAAAAAGTAAACAATAAAGCATTTCCTATTGTTTTAGAGAGGGTCATGCTATTCGTGTGAGGTGACAAATGATTAAGAGGTTAGTGATGTATGCCTATGTGAATATCAGTATATATTTGTAATAATTCATTATCACTATATGATGTTTTATTAACGTAGTTCGGGAGGAACACATCTGGAATACTCTGT
Organism: Leuciscus leuciscus; assembly: GCF_965113295.1. Taxonomy (NCBI): domain Eukaryota; kingdom Metazoa; phylum Chordata; class Actinopteri; order Cypriniformes; family Leuciscidae; genus Leuciscus; species Leuciscus leuciscus. Next base: position 40,347,659 of record NC_138727.1, on the reverse strand, counting down.
GTTCGAGACAGTTACCAAGATCAGAGCCCTCTCCCCGGACAGCACGCCAAATACGTTTACCAATTTAATCTATCCGACTTATTTGTAAGCGTGAACTCGTGGAATCATATGTTTTGCTTATGTCAGTAATACAATTTGGTTGCCACTCAGTGTTTTTCACAGGACCTTAATCACTAAAGACAAAGTGTTCTCTGTCCAATACAAGACATTAGATACACAACATTCAAGTTCATGCTCCTACTGAGCATCACATTTGGCAGACGCTTTTATCCAAAGCGACTTACATTGCATTTCAAGGTACGTATTTAATTCTTATCAGTTCTTGCTTTCCCTGGGAATCAAACCCATGACCTTGGCGTTGCAAGCGCCAACGCTATACTGTTTGAGCTACAGGTAACCTCGATACAATGTACAATACAATATTACTATATAAAATTCACTTAATTTAAATAATTATATGATTCTAAGAAGATGCAGTATTACATACAGAATTGTTCTTAAAGAAGAAGAGTCAAAATAATTTTTTATTTTATAAATCTGTTGAAAATGTTACAAGTTCATGAGATAATTAACTTCATGAGTCATGACCCTAAGCATAGCTGCTTTATGAGCAGGGAAAAGGATATGGAGGCGTCAGAGCTGGTTGTACAGGAAAGAGATATTAATCAGCAGAGTAAAATAAGCTAATAAGTGTTTGTTTAAAAAATAATAGATCCATTATAAAATTAGGCTATATATGCAAATCAATAAATGCAACTTGTTGAAAAAATGTAAATGACTTTGCAATTTATGTTTCTTTAAGGTAGCTCCTTTACTTTAATCTACATCTGTTGTTATTTGTGATTAGAACTCATGACAACACACTACAGAAAAAATGATACACTAATGTTGAGAAGAAGATTCTTACACGTCTTCTGAAGTGCGCTGACAAGTCTGTTCATCCAATGAAACCGAATGCCCCATGTTAACATAGGCGTGGTTTCTGAGCTTGACACTATGTTAAACTTTGAAATTGCGTCAAATACGCAGGAATATAGCATACACTGCAAAAACAAAGCGCTTTATTCGCATACCAGTGAATACAACTTGTGAAATATTCGTTTTTAATCGGTGATCCGTTAAATAGGGCATGAATCTGTCGCCGTTTAACATCTGCTGGAAATCCGGGTAAAACTGTCTGCGTGCACGCGCGCATCCCCAGTTAACATGATCCCCAGTTGATCCGTAAAACACCGGCGACGGCAACAACAACACAGCGAGAATAAAAGTTAAGCCTTCTTTCTTTGCATATACATTTTGGCGGTGTTATGAAACTCTGCCCCCACACACTGACGTAGATTTGTGGGAGCATGTGTGAACGAAGCTTTTTAGGAAGGCGTGGCTGAGCCTAAACATTTACTAAGAATATATCTTTGAGTTTGAGACTATGAGCTTTGCACTCTGCAGATCTTATACATGCACAAACAGCTACATAACACACTAAAGAAAAAGGAAAACAAGAAATCGCATCATATTGACCCCTTTAACTGTTTTTATTTTAAAAAGATTTTATTCTAGTTTCATGCATCCTTTTGTATCAACAATTGAATTGCGGGTAAGTTTTATAAAAAAGCAAAAAGTTCAAACAAAAAGCTGAGAAAATCGCATTTGTCAAAGACTCTGTCCGGATGGGATTCGGAATGATGATCAAAACATAGATGGTGTAGATTGAGTCCATCAACACCCCCAAAGCTTCACAGTCGTTTCCTCATCATGGGTTCAACATTTCATTCTGTAACATTTGGCAGGTTTGTTTTACATGCTGTTTAATGTTTGATGACTGATCACTTGTTTCTGCTTCTTCACCTGTGTTTTGATCTGGAGATTATGTAATATTTCAGATGATGATATTCAAGATGCGTAATAGCGTCCCCTACTGTATAACAGTGAAAACATGGATAGGCAGAAAATTCAGTCAATGGCAGGAAAGAGTAAAGTAGTTTTGAAGTCAATTCCTATGTATCATTCCGTCGTTTGGATGAAACGTTAAACTGAGGTCCTGACTCTGTGATCATTAAAAATCTAGGGATGTAACCCTGGCATCCTGGCCATTATCATGGCCTTCTAATCATCCCTATATATATATATGTGTGTGTGTATGTATGTATATATATATATATATATATATATATATATATATATATATATATACACAAACACAGACATATATATAGGGATGATTAGAAGGCCATGATAATGGTGAAGTGGAGACAGAGTGATGAAGCCAATCACTATATATATATACTATGCAAAAGTCTTAGGCATGTTAATAGGTTAAAAGGTTTCTTCAAGCATCTTGGAGACGTTCCCGCAGTTCCTCTGGATTTAGTTTGTCTCAGTTTTTTCTGTTTATTCATGTAATCACAGATGGACTCGATGATGGTGAGATCAGATCATACCGGCTGTTGTCAGACTCCTTGTGCATACACAAATCTCACTGGATTATTACAATTAATGGCAAAAAGAATGTTTGGAAATGTAAAGTGATATTTCCTACTGACACACTACAGCAAAAGATATAAATAACTGACTTAAAACTATATTAGGATATTAACATGCCTAAGACTTTTGCACAGTACTGTGTGTGTATATATATATATATATATATATATATATATATATATATATATATATATATATAGTGATTGGCTTCATCACTCTGTCTCCACTTCACCAATAAACTGGTGTGTGGTGAGCGTTCTGGCGCAATATGGCTGCTGTCACATCAAGGTTGATGCTGCACATTGGTGGTTGAGGAGATTCCTCAACCACCAATAGTCTTCAAGACTTTTCAATATGTAAAGCGTTTTAAGTGCAAAGAAAAGCACTATATAAATGTAACAAATTATTATTATTATTTACACTACCGGTGGACTAGCCTACACAAATATTCTGATACTCAGGATTATGAACATATTTGTTTTCTTTATAAATCAATATTTTAAAACAATGTAAGTTTATTAGAAAAGAAAGTATGTAAAATGATATGTTAATAGTATTTAATAGGCTACTCAATCAAAAGAGTACACACAACTACAAGCCAAGTATATGTAGACTACTTAATTATACAAGTATATTTCGATCAAAGGATTGAGTACAAGTAGGCCAAATACACTCTAAACAAAAATGGTGCTAAATAGCACTAAAAGTGGTTCATTGGCTTGTAATCATAGGGGAACCACTTTAAGTGCCATATAGCACTTTGTCAAATGGTGCTATGTAGAACCATAAGAGGTGCCATATAGCACCTTAACCACCCCAAAGAACCGCTAAAGAACCGCTGAAGAACCAAACTGGGCTTAACAGGTTCTTTAAATGGTAGTGGTGCTATATAGCACCTTAACCACCGCAAAGAACCCCTGAAGAACCATTTTTTTTTGTGTGTATACTTAGACTTTTCTGTCAGTATAAGTCAAGTGTAATTTTTATGATTATTTTTGAGAAGTACATAAAAAGACTGAAATACTTTCTTATTTTTAGTTTAAAAGAATTATAATAGCACATTTGAATAAAATTCATTTTCGTAAGGGTAGCTACCCCAATGTAAAGAATAAGATATTATGAATGTGCGTTTTTGCTAAGCATGACAATATTTTTTATGACAATGAGATAGTGAACACATACACTCAAACAGCTTGTTCCCTCATTCCCTTTGTCCCAGAGTAGCTGCAAGCTGCTAGTGACGCATATATGGAGTTTTAATACCACTAAGAGCATCTGTTTCATACAGTTACAGCACAGACCTCACTCTTTTACAGCTTAAAACATGAACTGTTCCATCTGTCCACTCCATTCTCTATCTGTTCACTAATTTCTCCTCCGCCCCCCTCCGCCCCCCTCCGCCCCCCTCCGCTCCCCTCCGCTGATACAAGGCAGGATGGATCCATGCTTTCATGTTGTTTACACTAGATTCTGACCCTGACATCTCAGTGTCACAGCAGGACTCAAGACTCATCAAACCAATCTTCTATTGTCCAATTTTGATGAGCCTGTGCAAATTGTAGCCTCAGTTTCCTTTTGTTAGCTGACAGGAATGACACCAGTGTGTCTTCTGCTGCTGTAGTCCATCTGTTTCCAGGTTCGAGGTTGTGCGTTCAGAGATGCTCTTCTGCATACTTTGGTTGTAACGAGTGGTTATTTGAGTTACTGTTGCCTTTAATCAGTTGCCTTTAAAGAGTTGCAACTATGGCAGCTGAGAAGGCTCATTCTTTGTGTTCTTTGTGAAGAATTTTCTGAGCCTGATGAAGTCGGTATAAATATGTGTTTAATACTACAAAATATGCTCGATGTTACAGTTACTGCACTTGCCGCCCAGAACAAAAGAGAACATCCCAATCGAGTGAAGGGATTGCTGAAACTGAAATGGAAGCACACATCTTACCTAATTCAGACTAAAATACATATATTTAGCCTCACATACTGACTTTATTTGTAGGTCATACTGTTTTAATACCCTGTATTTTCTTTCTCATTTTTAGGAAAAGCACTTAATTACCATTGTTTATTTCTATACCAAATGTCATACACTTGCAATGAAGCTAAAAATATAAACAACTACATCATTATGTTGATATCCTATATTTTTACAATAAAACTTACGACAAACATGTCTTCTAATATCCTCAGATGTTGCGTATACCGAGCTGCATCGAACACATTTGTAAATTACTTTCCTTGAACCCATTGTGTAAGTTCACTTTAATACCCCGTGTTTTATATACATGTTGCTGCTGATTGGACTGCAGTTCTGACACACCCACCAAACAAGAGAAAACGTATCTCAAACCCCGTTGCACACCGGTGCACGCCGTTTCCAGGAAACATGACGTTCAACCCGGAAACCGTAGCAAAACGTTGCGCACCGTTTTGAACTTGAACATGCCCCATGTCTACATGCCTAAATGCATTGAGTTGCTGCCATGTGATTGGCTGATTAGATATTTGTATTAATGAGCAGTTGAACAGGTGTACCTAATAAAGTTGGCCAGTGATACATAAGTCTTTCTTTATTCTGTGGAATGCAGTAGCCTATGTATTATTTATAGCAGAAGGTCCATACTTTTAAATACAATGAGCACAGCCAAGCAGTCAAGCAAGATTTTCAGTGAATATCAACTTAAATTTCAGTCTGTTCTTTGCTGTCATATGGCTTCCATGACTATACAAATGTGAAATACAAGTTGTATGTAATTTTTTTATAATGCATTTATCACACCTTCCCCCCCTTTGACAGTTTACCAGCCATTTCACTGTATGGAAAAGAACAACATAAACATTCTTTAAAACATTTTATTTTGTGTTCTACAAAACATGACATACCAAAACTAAGAATTTCTGAAATTCATGTAATTTTTTTTAACTTTGTTTTACTTGAATTGTTATGCTGATAATATAATTTGTAATAACAGTTTGTATAAAAATAGAAAAGATTAACAGGTAAATGCGTATGATGTCACCAAATGGATATATATAAATTATGAACAATACTGGACCAAGAACTGAACCTTGAGGGAGACCCATGTGAAAGCGGAGCAGTGGCAGATTTATATCCTTGTATAGTGATATAATACTTTCTGTTACTGATGTAGCAAATGAGCCAGGAAAGAGCTGAACCAGTGATGCCAATATCAGAAAGGCGAGAGATAAGTATTTCATGGCAGACTGTGTCAAATGCAGAGCTTAGATCGAGAAGCATCAAGATGTTTATTAACCATGAATCCATGGACAGAAGAATGTCATTAACCACACAAAGAAGAGTAGTTTCAGTGCCATGAGATGGGCGAAATCCTGACTGAAAAGGTTCATAATTAAAAGTTCTTAATACTAGTCTGTATTCTAGTTAAAAGTTTTTTTTTCCTTGATAAAAAGACTAGTTCAGACAACACTAAATATTCTGATGAGAAGCTTCAAGACAAATATTAAAGTTTTCATGTAGTCTCTTTATGGCTAATATCAATGTATATTGAGGGAAACTGCAGTCCAGTTTTCCATACCTTCCATACCCATGTGTGGCCTGATTTAAAATGAGCATAAATCTTCTGTGTATATATTGTAGTCAGTAATCTGAGCAATGTGAGAGAACAGAGACAGGAATATGGGCCATGTTTCTTCGTCTATGATTGAGGGATTTTTGTTTTTACTCCAGTGCCAAGAACTCTTAAATATTCTCAGAATTACAACAACCTCAGAGGTAATCCAGCATGACTATGGCTTAAATCAAACCCAGTGGAGGAAAGAGACACAGAAAAATATAAAGGCTTATAAGGCCATCCCATGATTGTGACCTCTAGTTAGTAGACCATAGTCCACTCAGAAACATCAGTCATCAGTACCAGGTAATGTTATTCCTAATGATAAAGTTACATTTTGTCGTCTCTCTCGATCTCATCTGTGGGACAGCTTTTAAAGCCGAAGAGGTTGATGGAGCCCTGGGAGTCACGCTGGATGCGGGGAACTCTGGGAGGGGTTGGAGAGCTGAGTAAAGTGGGAGACGAGATATATTTTTTCTTCATCCTTTCAGTAACCAGCACTAATGGCCCAGCTTCCTCCACCAGCCCCTCAAAAAGCGCCCCTAGACTTTGGCGGATTCGACTGCAGAAGTTTGGACAGCTAAAAGTGTAGATAATTGGATTCAACACAGAGTTCAGGAAAGTGAACGTTGTTGCGTAAGGTAAGGCCACCTCCACCAGATCCACAATCTCTGTCTTGTACTGAGCCGTCACCTCCAGCAAGCAGAAAACGTGGTAGGGCAGCCAGCAGAGAACAAAGGTTGCGATCACCGTGACGACCATTTTCGTGAAACCTTGCGAGAGTCGAGCGCCATTTTGTCCGACTGGTGAAGACAGGCTGCGGAAGAATTTCAAAAATTTCTGTTTGCCATTGCTCGCACTCTTCCGTCTACTCTCAAGCCTCTTCCTGCGAGCCTGCAGCTCTATAACAAAGAAAGCGTAACTGGCAGCAATGACCACCAGTGGCACTACAAACGCCAGCAACACTTTGGACACTGCTGTCGCTTCCTGACGCGCCTTACAGTCTGTATGCAGCGTGCTCTGTGAGGAATAGAGTGCAAAATCATGATAGCAAAGTTTGCGGCCATCCTGCTTAAGCACGACGGATCGGAACATGAAATACGGAAACGCGTTAACCGCCGCCCATGCCCATCCTAGGCCGCAGATCTTCCATGCTGCCGACACAGTACGATGGTTCTGAGTCCACACCGGCTTTGTCACCAACAAACAACGGTCCAACGATATCACAGCTAGTAGGAAGGCAGAAACAAACATGTTGAGGAAAAATATGGAGGCATGGGCTGCACACAATGGGCCGCCCAACTCCCAGCTGTGGCCCATCAGTAGGTAATGAGTGAAAAATGGCAAAGTTAGTGTGGTTAGGAAGTCCGACAGTGCCAGATTGAGAACCCATACTGCCGCAACCGTCTTGCAACGAAGACGGCAACCAAGGACCCAAAGCACCAGTCCGTTTTCCAGGATTCCCAGAGTGGATACCACACCATGCACACTCACCACCGCCAGGTTTACTTGAGTGTTATTGTTCAGGGTGTGAGAGATCATTTTCTGCAGAAGGGGACAGTGGAGCTCTGAGGGGGACGAATGGGAGGAATTAGGAAGTGATGAGGAAGTCATTGCTGTCACAAAAAAGAGAAAAAAATATTTGATTACAGACAACTGAAATGAAGCACATAGATCAACAAATGAAACCTTTATTATGTGTGTTTGGAATGGGTTTCTTTCTTAAAGTTTAACATGGTCTTCAACCAGGGTATTATAGGGGATCTGACATTATTGTTTTATTGTTTGATCTGAGATTTTTTTTGAAAATAAGTCTCTTATGCTCATTAAGGCTGCATTTTTTGATACAAAAATACAGTAAAACTGTGACGTACTTTTGCAATTTTAAATACCTGCTCTATTTTAATATATTTTAGAATGTAATTTATTCCTGTGATGGCAAAGCTGAAGTTTCAGCATCATTACCCAGTCTTCAGCATCACATGATCCTTCAGAAAAAATTATTATCCTGATTTGGTACTCTTATTTTGTGCAAAAAAAACCTTTGACAGTGACAATATTAAGTTAACTAAGTAGATCACAAAGTCCAATGCAGGTCACTAAAAGAGTTTACACATTTCTTACAACAGAACATTTATCAACAATTTCAAGAAAGAGGTAGGGAGGAAGTAGAGATTGTGTAATAAAGCAAATAGGAAGCTGTGGTGAATAATGATAATCAGATGAGCAAACTACCGAACCATCTTAGTCTCTTAACTGTATTAGTCCTGTCTGTGAGGTTTCTGCTGTCGCTATTTTGACTTCACAACACTTTCATCCAAGACCTCTCTAAAAAAACATCATCGTGAGGTATGTAAAAATGTTGTTATCAGTTTATGCATGTGGGTGGATGATCGTAAGCGTTTTGAGTTAAAGCATTTATCATTATTTTGTTTTTATCTTGTTATTTCTTGAGTCCAAAAACCACATACAGACCAAGTCTAACCAAAATGTTTACCAACAAATTCACACATTCTCTTACTTAGTATTTAAAACACATCAATTTTACATTAGTTCACAGTGTCTAAAAACATTGCATTAAAAAGGCTTTCATAACAACACATTTATAGTGTTGCTGGGATCGAGATTCATTGTGCTTACAGTATTATTGTATTAAACAAACTGCGCGTCTCTCACTCTTGCGTAATAATTGCTGGTTTAGTAGAAATGATGACTGTGTGAGATCATTCACTTATCCTGCATCATCCATTATAAGGGTTGTCTGTTATTATTACTCAGGAAAATCTTGGTGTTGATGTTCAATTTCATTCATGACTGATAATGGATCTGATTTTTTCCTTGAAAAAAGTAGTGTGCCATGCAGGGCACTTGAGCATGTCACTGCATGCCCTCTCCAACAACAACATTTACTTAGAAAACATGGCAAGGGTTGTGGGAAGAGCAAAGAATCAAAGAGCTGAAATAATTCAGTGATTGTATAGACAAACAATTGGTCAAAAAGGGTTTTATTTATGACATACAATGGGGTCCAACAATTTTAGATCACTGTAGTCTGCTTCCATTATGCTTCTATTTTGCTTCAGTTTTTTTCATTATTTTTTTTTTCATTATAATTTGTAATGTATACTAATTTAAATGAAAATGTTGAAAAAGGAGGCACTCAAAAGCTCCTCGAACTTCACAAGTTTGTGTAAAATATGATGTTCATGTTTTCTAGCATGATTAAAGAATGTTACAAACAGCATCTTATACTTCAATTGAAACGTAGACCTGATCTTTTGTACAAAGGCCACACATTTTTTATCAGCATACTCCAGTTTTACATGATCCTTCAAGAATCATTCTATGCTGATTTGGTGCTCAAGAAACATTTCTTTTTTTGATTAAAAAAAACAGCATTTCTTTTTGGTCAACATTCTTTTTGGTCAATTTAAAGCATCTTTGCAGAAAAAAGTTTAAATTTCTTTCAAAAAAGACCCCAAACTTTTGAACTGTATTGTATGTAAAAACACCACAACACAGAGCAAGAGCTAATCTTAAATCAGAACTATTCAGTGTCTTTCGTAATTCCTTTTTATATTTGAAGACTCTTTTCAAGATTCCCTGTTAATTTTACCATAAAATGCAAGACAATGACATTATCTTAAAACAAGTTTTTCAGGTTGACTTTTCTGACTTTTATTCTGCCACTTTTGTCTAGACTTGAGATCCCATATAATTTCACATTTAAAGCAGTATCTGAGTAAACCTGGATAGACTAAAATGAAACATACCTTTTGTGAAATTTGATCTCCAGATGATCTTTAGTTGTCCATCAGTTACTTTCTTCTATGAACTCTTTTTCACCTCTGCCTTTGTCATTCCTGTGTCTCGTACATCATTTTGTACTGAAGGTGTGTCAAAGAAGCGATAAAAACAGTAGAACGGAGTAGGTGTTACTTTCTGTCTTTCTTTCACATGACATTCTTGTTGTTTTCCTTCAGACGACAGCTGTTCAGAATGTATGTGTGTGTGCTTTTTAAATGTATGAACAGTGCTAAACAATGCATATGGATTGTATTATAAGACATTTTGGAGCTCCAGGCAGGGCATTGAAAAAATTAAATAATTAAGAAGAAGCATGGAAATGTTTAACTAAATACAGACAAAAACTGAGCACGATGGTCATTGTATGTATTTCTATGCTCATTGTGTTTTGGTTCTGTTTTCCCTGTTCCTGTTTGCCTGTGTTGCCATAGTAAGTTGACCTAGTGTGCGTCTCAATCAGCTCCCAAGCTGGGGAATCAGTATATCGTGTTCACGAATTTGGGCACTTAAAGGAGAACTCCGGTGAATTTTTAAGTTAATCTTGATCGTTTTACCTTTGTGAGTACTGTCTATAGAAAAAAAAACGAACCGGATCGGTGCTTGCAACGCGGAGCTGTTACAGTTAATGCCCAGAGCTCCCATTCAGCTAAAACGGCAGTTATGGGGGCATTAACCTAAAGAGTGTCTTTGTGCCTCTTAACAGACACAAAATGCAATTAAAATGTCTGTCCAACATGAACAGGGCCCTTACATGACAACAAGATGCGTTTAGCAACTTAGCCATTGTTTAAACTCACCTAAATAGTGTTTTAGTGCTATTTTTTTCTATAGACAGTACTCACAAAGGTAAAACGATCAAGATTAACTTAAAAATTCACCGGAGTTCTCCTTTAAGGACAGTAAGGATCCTGGCTCACTACACTTGGGACACTGATGACTCTATTTCCGGTGATGCGACATGGTACAACATATTCACTACTGAGAGCTGATATCTTTCTGACATTACTTGTAATGTTATTTAAAGAACATTATGATAGTTTGTTTTTTATATATACCCGCAACATTTCAGCTGTAAACTAATTATTATAAATCTTAGCTAGATTATGTTTATTGCATGTCTAGCGATGAATGCATGCTGAAATATAATAAAATAATTGTTTGTATATTTAAAAACATCTATTATGTGTTATGGCTCACGTGATTCAAGTTTTGTGATTTAATTGAAACAGCCCTTAAGATGTCGACTCCCTGCAGTGCCCTTACTACTGAACTAGGGAGCTGATTGAGACGCATCCCAAGTTTCCTAGTGTGTGCCCGTTTGTTCCCGTAGTTACTGATTACATTCCCCTGATGTTTATTACCTCATTACCTCTTCTTGTCTATTTAAGCCCTTAAGCTGGGTGCACACTATACTATTTATAAAAGCCCTTTACGATTGCTGCTTGTAAAACTGTATGAACATGATTCTCGCTGTAAGCCATTTCACATGGTAAGATCTCAGTTGTCATTATTGTCAGACTATACAACAGTCAAGACGCTTTAAAAACTCGTCCGAAGTTTTACATATCAGTCAATGACATGTTCAGTGATAGTGAGCTGCATTACAAATGGTGATGGTGACAAACCACTGAAATGGTGGCTACAAAGAAATCTCTAACATTAATTTTGGTCATGGCTTGTCTTGTAAAATTGACGGTTGTTGTAGAAGAAGTCACACTGCAGGACTGTGAGTCCAAACTTCTGACACTGTCGGAATTTCGTCAATGCTAAAATTTGAACGCAACAGTCATTAATAGGCAATTTGTCTCAGACGGCCAAGTCGTGGCCAAAATCGTGTACTCTTTCTCTCTGAGTTCAAGAGCAGGGAGGCTGTATCCCACCCATGTCCGTCGTCATGTGGAGCAACCATCTAGGGCAGGGACCATCACACTATGTGCATAATGTGTATGGGCCCAAAACATGCTCAAATGTCGCTTGCGTATAAACATCTGTCCACTGTGCATCAATGCTGAGGAAAATCTTGGAGAGAAGGCTGAGAGTGGCGGTGGCTAACCAACAAGGCCCATGTCTGTACGGCGCTGCCACGAAATCTATGGCTACTGACCATCCATGGCTACTGACGCCAGCTACCATGAGCTGGGCGGACGTGATGGAAGCCGACTCCCTGGATATGCCTCCTCTGTTTGATGTCCTTCTCGCACAGGAGGAGGAAGGGCCAGGTGACGAGGACTCAGAGGGCGATGCTAACTCTGATCTCCTTGACTTAGACATGGATGACGAGGAAGAGGAAGACAACACTCCCTTCCCTGTCCAACAGTCTGGATGCCCTAGCAAGATGGACTCGGCCTCTCAGGCAGACAGTTTCCTGCACAAGGTGTGTAAACGAGCCGCAGCAAATTGACAAATCTCGCCATTGGTGTAGCCCCTTTAAGAGCAAGCTCCCGGCCAATGCGGCACAGTCAGTGTGTTCGCTGAACGCAATGGCTTTACTGTCAACGTACAAGGCAGTGATTTTGGAGGAGATGGGGCGACACTTAGACACAGGAGTGCAGAACCCAGCACTCTGGGACGAAATATGTGATATGAACGATCTAATTCTCCGTTCTTCCCGTGGAGCGGTTCAGGGCTTTGGCCGTGTTATGGGCCTGGCCATGTCAGGTGAGAGAGCATTATGGCTATACCTGTCAGGATTGGGTGATAGATGCAGCGTACAACCTAACTAAAGGCCTATTCGGACCAGCGCTCGAGAAAATAAGAGAAACCAGCACCCTCAGGAAACAAGAGGATGCAGCACCCTTACGAAAAAGAAGTTTATTCAAGTGTTTTATTAGTATACTTCTTTTAAACTAAAAATAAGAAAGTATACTTTCAGTCTACTTTTTATATATTTCTCAGAAATATACTTTATGTACTTCTCAGAAATATATTTCAAATTGCACTTAAGTATACTTGACTTATACTGACAGAAAAGTCTAAGTATATTTGGCCTATACTTGTTGATCGAGATATACTTAAAAGTATAATTAAGTATTCTAAGTATTCTTGGCTTGTACTTGTGTTTACTATTTTGATTGAGTAGCTTATTAAATACTTTTTTAAAAACATAATATTACACACCGTCTTATAAACTAACATGTTCAGCTTTATATAGTAACAAACTTTCGGTGAATAGCTTATAGAGTAAATAAAATAAGCATGGAAGATAAGTTTATTCAAGTGTTCTATTAGTATACTTCTTTTCAACTAAAAAGAAGAAAGCATACTTTCAGTCTACATTTTATATACTTCTCAAAAATATACTTAATTACACTTATACTGAGAGAAAAGTCCAAGTATATTTGGCCTATACTTTTGGCCTATACTATACTATAATCTTTTGATCGAGATATACTTAAAATTTGAATTATTCAAAGTATACTTGGCTTGTAGTTGTGTTAACTCTTTTGATCGAGTAGCCTATTAAATATACTTTTTTTTTTACATTGTTTTTCATATACAGTCTTATGAAACTTTGTTTGAATATATTGATTAAAATATTGATATAAAACAGATATGTTTCTAATTCTGCGTAACTGAATTTTTGTGTAGGCTAGTCCACTGGTAGTGTACATATTTACTTTAATTTAACTTTTCCCCACCATTGACTGAATTTTCCAGCTATCCATGTTTTCACTGTTATACGGTAGGGGGCGCTATGACACATCTTCTAGTACAGAATCTCTGGATCAAAACACAGGAGAAGAATAAGCTGAAACAAGTGATGGAAGATTGCTCACTCAAATGTAAAATAATGTAATATCAAACATTAAACAGCTTGTAAATCAAAACTGCTTAATGTTTCCAAATGAAATGAAGCGTAGGCCTAACCCATGAAGAGAAAACGACTGTGAAGCTTTGGGGGTGTTGGACTCGATCTACTCCACCTGTGTTTTGATCATCGTTCTGGATCTGATCAAGGCGTAGTCTTTGACAAAAATGTGATTTTCTCAACTATTTTGTTTAAAATGTTGCCTTTATGAAACTTACTGACATTCAAGTGTTGATAAAAAAGGATGCATGAAGCTAATAAAATGTTTTTAAAATTAAAGTACAGTTAAAGGTATTTTTCAAGTATAAAAAAATAACATTTGAACATAGTAGTATAGGCCTACTGCAACTGCAAAAATTGTATATAAATAGTAAACTATAAGTATAATGTTAAGTTCACTTAAAGAAAACTTGTAGAATAAAACTACTAAACTAGTAGTTTACTGAGAGTACACTAAAAGAGTAAAAAATAATATATAAATGGTAAACTATAAGTATAATGTTAAGTTCACTTAAAGAAAACTTGTAGTATAAAACTACTAAACTAGTAGTTTACTGAGAGTACATTAAAATAAAATTTGTAGTATAAAACTACTAAACTAGTAGTTTACTGAGAGTATACTTCAAAGTTGCTACAAGTATTAAAATAGTAAACTACTAGTATACTCATAAGTTCACTTGCAGTACAAATGAGAAACATAATTATGAACTAGTTGTGCACTTAAAGTTTACTACTGTTACACTTATAGTACACTTAAACATATACTTTTATATACTTCAAGTGGGCCAATTTAGTCCCAAGCGGTATTAAAATAGTACACTTACAAGTTTACTACTAGTACATATTGACATTAGTATACTTACTACATAAAGTATACTTAAAAATATACTTGAACATTACTCAAGTATACTTCATAAAATGAACTTGAATTATACTTTTTTTCCGTAAGGGGCGTTTAACCTCTGTTTTAGCAAGCAAGCAAACATCGCGATCGCCTTCTCAGCCAGCACGGCAGGGCTTTGCATACATAATACATATATGTATAGTGTATAATGTAAGACATATGAATACATAATAAATAATTTATATTGCATCCAAGCCACAAGCTAAAGGTGAAATGCTCCCTGAGCATTAGAAGGCATAGCATTGAAGTTTCTCTCGTTTAAGACGGGACTGCTTGTAGCGCTGGTGACAGTTAAGCGTGTGAGTGACTTACAGGCCCTGTCAATCAGCCTGTCTTGTTTGCAGGTTGGTTTCTTTTTGCCCTAACCCTGCTTTCATACTTAAAGTGGTCGACTTGGCATATAGATGTCCAACTACAGAACTTTCCACTCTCCTCCGTTCTCTTCTCCGGAGGATAAGAGATTGAATTCGTTATGTCCAGTAAGGGCGCTTCATCGTGTACGTGGAGAGGACAGCAGGTTTCAGAAAGAATGACCAGCTGTTTGTGTCTAAGGCTATTCCTCACAAAGGGAAGCCGCTGTCCCACTGGATAGATGCTGGACCTCTCCAATAGGGGCATGGCTACATCATGTGCCTTACTCAGGGGAGTTTTGGTTCAGGATATCTGTGCAGCAGCAAGTTGGGCAACGCCACATACTTTTGTGCTGTTTTATATACTAAATGTGTCTGAGCCATCCTTATCACATGCCATATAATTGTTATGTATAGCATACGTTGTGCAATCCGGTAGTTGTCTATATCTCCCATAGTGAAAGTCAGAGTGAAGTTAGAAAGAGAACAATGGGTTACTTGTTCTTTTATTACAGAGTGAGTTGTTTCACCAACACTCCCCTCCTTGCATAGGAACGGGAAGTAATCTCTCTAATGACGTCAAAGACAGACGTTGTGTCACAGGAGCTTCCATAGTTGGTCACACCCAAACCGATTCCCATAGTGGAACACCTCACTCTGTTATCAAAGAACCGGGATTATGTTAAGTAAACCATTGTTTTGTCCTGCATTAATGTTGAATGTTTGGTTAGTCTTTTGTTCCTGTATTCGTCTGCGTGTCAGTTAATTAAAGAATACATATTTTTAATTCTCTGCCATAGTGTTTACTGACCAGCAAAACATGACAAACATATTTACTGACATTTTATAATTGAATAATGACTGACTTGTTGAAAACTGAAAGAAAAGGACACGTGAGAGACCTGTGTGAATCAAAACCATGTAATACATCTTTTGAAAGTGAAATAATGCAGTTTTTTTGACAACCTAATTGCTAAGTGAACATTGTAAATTGCACCTTAAGATTACATTTTTTTAAATTCAGTTAAGGAATTCAGTTGAAGTATGAAGTGCATCCACAAAATATTTAAGGATATTAGTGTGAAAAAATATATAAGTTGCTATACTGACACCTAAAAAAGAAAAAAGAAAAAAGGAACTGATGACACTTTATAAATAAGCTAGTCATGATTAATTTGTTCCATACAATTATTTTCAATATTTTCCAAAAGTACAGTTTGTTTATGTGTAAAACTTTTTTTTAATGAGGGAAAATTTAGTTGGTAAACCTTTAAATAAAAGTAAGCAAATAATACAAGAATAAATATTATTATTAATATATTGGTCCAATCGCCGGTTCGCCAATACACGGGGAAGGTATCACGTGTTCTGTCCTCACTCATGCAAAGTATTGGTTGGTTAAATTTGTAATACATTGATCATATGCATTTACTCGTTACTTCATCTGACTCCATAAATGAAAGGTTTTAATAACATCTGTGCCTCACTAAAAGTGAGCGAATGTATGACTATTCCTTTTAACCATTAAATGAACAATGTCAAAATCATTTAGATTAATCACATGTAACCATTTAATATTTCAGATATCAGAGATCAATTCCACAATCAATTCAAATATCTAGAACATGGTTATACATTGGTTACACCAAATAATCTTACCCAGCTTGTAGCCTACCTGAGATAGAGAGAGAGAAAGGGAAAGAGAGAGAGAGCGAGGGAGAGAGAGCTAGAGAGGGAGCGAGCAAGAGCACCTATTCCATTCACGTATCCAGCAAAGACGTGCCCAGAGAGGGCCAGAACACCTTCCTTTATTCTCTCCTGACCAGGTGACTGGGGGATGGGGGAGACCACCCTCAAATAGCTTCTATCCCACAGAAGGGGGGTTGCCTTATCTGGCCTTATCTCTAAACTTCTATAAACCTTATTTCCTTTTATTTTATCTATCTGGATATGAGATAATAATAATAATAATAATTCATTTTATTTGTGGGCGCCTTTCAGGACACTCAAGGACACCTTACAATAATAAAATACATAATAAAACAGAGGAAAAAACAACAACACAATAAAGAGTAAAGACATAAAATCAATGCCCACCGACATTACTAAAATCAATCAGGATAGGCTAATCTAAAAAAATGAGTTTTAAGACGTGATTTAAAAGTTGAGAGACTAAGACTATTACGTATATCTTGTGGTAAAGTATTCCAAGTCGACGGAGCTATACAACTAAAAGCTCGACTTCCCATCGTAGTCAAACGCACAGATGGTACTACAAGAGTCACAGAAGCAGAAGACCTGAGAGATCGAGTAGGTAAATACACATGCAGAAGTTCACTCAGATATGAAGGTGCTAGATCATGAAGAGCCTTATAAGTAAAAAGTAAAATCTTGAATTGGATACGGTATTTGATCGGAAGCCAGTGAAGATGCTCTAATACCGGAGTTATATGCTCAATCAAAGGTGTTCGTGTAATGAGCCGAGCTGCTGAGTTCTGGACCATCTGAAGTTTGTGAATGAGTTTCTGTGAGACACCACTGAGCAGAGAGTTGCAATAGTCAATTCGAGAAGTAACTAATGCATGCACCAGAACTGCAGTACTATTAACAGAAAGGGATGGTCGGAGACGATTAATATTTCGCAGATAGTAATATGCTGACCGTGTAATATTATTAACATGTGCCTCATAAGACAGAGTACTATCGAGGACAACACCCAGACTCTTTACCTGAGAAGAAGGAAAAATAACAGAGTTGTCGATAGCAAGTGAGAAACTTTCACAATTACGCAGTTTTGCTTTAGTGCCTACTAATAAAATTTCAGTCTTTGCGCTATTAACCTTAAGAAAATTGCATGTAAACCATGATTTGATTTCAGAGAGACAAAGCAACAGAGAGGAAGACGGAAATATCGAACTAGGCTTTGAAGATATATAGAGCTGGGTGTCGTCAGCGTAACAATGAAAATGTATATTAAATTTACGGAAGATCTGTCCTAGAGGCAATAAATATACGATAAACAGAAGAGGGCCCAAGACTGATCCTTGAGGTACACCGCTGGTTATCTGAGATATCCGCGATTTAAATTGTTTTATCTGCACAAACTGCAGTCCGACCAGATAGATATGATCTAAACCAATCATGGGTTGTACCAGTGATCCCAATAGAAATCAACCTTTCCAGTAAAATGCTATGTGAGATAGTGTCGAATGCTGCGGTTAAATCAAGAAGAACGAGTATTGATAAAAGTCCCGAATCTGCAGCCATTAACAAATCATTTGTGACTTTAATAAGAGCTGTCTCCGTGCTATGATATGGACGATAAGCAGACTGAAATTGCTCAAACAAGTTATTATCCGTTAGATGAGTATGTACCTGCTGAGCAACAATTTTTTCCAGTAATTTAGAAAGAAAGGGTAAATTAGAGATGGGTCGAAAGTTTTCAGGGTTGTTACAATCCGCACCGGGTTTCTTGGGTATAGGAGTTATTGCTGCAACTTTAAAGGATGAAGGAATAGTACCGGTAATAAGAGAAGAATGTATAATTTTAGTTATCAAGGGTAATAAAGAAGGTAGACAAAACTTAACAAAATGTGTAGGAATAGGATCTAACTGACAGGTAGTAGATTTAGATTTTTGAACACATTCAGCTATTTCATTCTCAGTAGGCAAATAAAAACTAGAAAAAGCAGTTAGATTGGAAGCATCGTAAAGAAAGGAGAAAGAACCACATGCCCCAGTGTTGGGTGTTAAATTCTTATGAATAGTCTCAATTTTTTCGTTGAAATAATTCATAAAAATATCACATGTAGTATTAGAATGCGAATGCAACGAGAAAACATCTGGTGGTCGCAAAATACGGTTCATTGTTGAGAACAGCATTTTTGTATTCCCACCACCAGAGTTTATCATATTAGCATAATAACTAGTTTTAGCAATAGAAAGGGCTTCTTTGTAGCCTCTGATATGGTAATCATACATTTCCTTGTGCACAGTTAAACCAGATCTTATATATAAACGCTCTAGTTGACGCCCCTTAGCCTTTAACAGACGCAACTCAGAGGTATACCATGGAGCAGTATGAGCAAATGAGACAGTCCGAGTTCTAAAAGGTGCAACAACATTTAAGATATTCTGCAGCTGATCATTATAGCAAGAAGTCAGCTCATCCAGGCTAAGTAGTCCATCAGTATTCAACAAGTTATCAACTTCATTAGAAAACACAGACAAATCAATGTTCTTAATATTGCGGAATGTGATAGTACGGCTTTGAACAGTTTTTGATACAGTTAATTTGGCACTGAAAGACACAAGTTTATGATCCGATATAGACAAGTCACGTGAACTACACTCAAAAGGTGTTATTCCAGTACAGCAAATAAGATTGAGTGTGTGACCCTTTGAATGTGTTGGAAAATCAATAAACTGTTTCAGTCCAAAACTGTCCAAACATGATAGAAAGTCTTTTGTATCAGTAGCAGTAGCTCTGTCCACGTGGATATTAAAATCACCAACCATAATCACATTTGGGGAAGCAGAACATAATAAAGTTAAAAAAGCAGAAAGTTCAGTTAAAAAGTTAGTGTTAGATTTGGGTGGACGGTAAACAGTTGTTATGATAGTGGGTACCGGTCCATTTACTTGTAGCACCATGGATTCAAAAGTAGCGTAGGAAGGCACAGCTATAGTAGAGACCTTCCATTTCTTATTATAAAGCATTGCTAGACCGCCACCTCGACCCGAAACTCGGGGCTGACAGACATAAGCAAAACCTGGAGGAATGGACTGATTCAGCTGAGAAAAATCATTTTGCTGCTGCCATGTCTCAGTCAAACAGAAGAAATCAAACTTACAGTCATTCAGTAGATCCCAAACCAGCGGCGCCTTATTGTTGATTGAACGAATGTTGAATAATCCAAACGTAAAAACGTTCGTTGTTGGTTCGGTGAGGGTTGACTTGCCTAGATGAGCTAGCACAGAGTGATCAACAGTTCGTTCCAATTTCCTTGTCGAACGCGCAGATGATGACCAGAAGGATTTTATAGAGTTTGAGTCATCATAATTGTAGTTCCGTCTTGATCCGCGATGAATATATTTGCGACGAGGCTTAAAGATGTCAGTATAGAGATGAAGATCCGGAGAAGACAGGTAGCGATTTGAACGAAACTGTAGAAGTTCTTCAGCGCTGTATAGAAATACCGATACAGCAGGCTGAAATAGTGGAAGTAAAATAATCCAGATTAAGATGATCCATGGAATCATTGCGTGGAGCCTCATTTTTCCGATATTAGGCACGTAGAGTAGCCAAACACTCCGTGTAAACAACAGAGTTTTAAAACACAGACTCGGATCTCTCCAAATGTTGTGCTTATCGTTTTAAGAACATAAGCCAGACCGTTACAGCGTTGAAACAACTCAGAGAGAATTAAAGTAATAATTTAAAACAAATAAACACCCGGGAACAGCGGCAACTAAGACGCGCCAGCGTTCGCTCCCGGTATAAATACCTGTACGAGATATCTGTACCACTCACTTTGAGACATTTCAAATGACACCAAAAGCATAACAGTCAATGATAAACAGTCGCATTAAACCATGTTCTTGTGTGAATTCTTTGTTGTTTCTGAGGGGAAGTCAGGTGGTATGGGGAGGTCAAATGTTAATTAGCCAGCCAGGCCCTTTTGTCCCATAAATCAGGCCTCCACCAGTATTTTCAGTCTTACACTAGTTAGTGTCATGAGGATGAAGGTAGACGAACCCAAAAGCAGACTGAATGCTCACACAATTTATTGTAGACAAAACAGAGAAAACAAAACCCTCGAGGGGGCAAAACAAGACAAGAGGCAAATAGCCTTGACTAAGACTCGACCTTGACGATGACAATGACAGGACAGTAACTGACAGGACAGTAACTGACAGCAAAACAAGTCACACATTAAACAGGATTCCAGACAAAGTACTCACAGAGGTATATCATAAAGATAGACAGTGTTTGACAATGAACCGACAAAGGACAGAGAAACACAAGGGGGTTATAAAGGGAGGCTTAAAATAAACACAACAGGTGAAACTAATATGGTAATAATTACAAAACGAGGATAACAAGGGGGCGGGGTTAGAAACGAGACAACGCAAGCACATGGCCCAAACAAATGGCCATGTGCTGCACATAAAAACATGGGTCTGTCATGATTCTGCCTCAAGACGAGAGAAAATCAAGAACAAGATGGCAGAATCATGACAGTTAGTCACAATAATTTAGTAAATAATTCATGCATAAGGGTCATTCTTTGAACATGTAATGCCATACGGTCAATCATTTTATTTACTGAAGAACTTCCTGATGTTTCTGGGAACTCAATGTGCAAGAACAGGTGGGGTCCTATTGTGGAATGTGAATATTGTTTCCAAAGATGATGATAAACTCTTTACTGGTAAAGTCATAAAGCAAATTTTAAAATTAAGCAATGTAGAAGTTTTTATGTGAATGGTCAAAGGTGGTTTTGTGGAGTGGATGCTTTACTCAACCGTAAGCATCAGGTTAGTTTTATTACTGCTGTAGATGTTTACATTTTTGGGGGGATTTTATATTTAATGAAGGCTATCATAGGTATGATTTATACTTTTTGTGTGTGTGATATGATATTGACAATATTTTAAAGGCAGCCATGCCTTAATAATATAATTCCTCCTTAATGGTTAATCATTTGCTGAGGTCTGATTGCATGGCAACTTATGTACTCTGTGAGATAAGACATATGTATATGTATGTCATCAGAGCCTAACAAGGACCCATTATCAAGGGACAGACAGGAGGAACCGAGACAGACTGAAGGTACCTTGAATGTAGAAGGTAAGAAATAAGGTCTATTATACATTCTATTGTATTCTATTTTCTATTCTGTTATTTATGATTGATACATTGCCTTATCATAATATATAATATAAATAATATAAATATAATATGTGCCTATATATAAACATTTTGTAATAGTTTAAACTTAATTCCGCTCACTTCTCTCTAAAGATTTGAATTCCTTCTTTTTCCTTCAATTTGTCTACTGGTTAAGTTATTTTTTTCCCTCATGAATAAAAAAAAGAAGCTTTTTTTTCTTTCTTTTTTAAAGATGTTTTTCTTCATTTTTCTTTTTTTTGAAAAGATTTTTTTCTTCTTCTTCTTTTTTTTTTTTTTTTTTGCACAGCACGCATTACTAAATTGCTACATTTTATTCTTCTTGACTCAGATGATCATGAAGCCATTAGTACCCATTGTGGCCCTTATCACACTAGTGTCCAGGGTGCAGGCTTTTGTGTCAGTTGGGGGTAACGGAAACACTCATGTGACCATTACTGGTTTTGCTGTGATGGAAAAGATCAAGGATGTGTGTAAAGCAGTGGCTGAATCAGAAGGAAGAGAATTCAATCCAACTGTGAGTTTGTGTACAAATAGGGGCATAAAAAGCACTATAAATATACCATAGAAATTGTGCGATTCTTCTGAAGACAAATAATAGCTTTGATTTGAGAAATGTTTGTCATCATTTTACTCAAAATGATGATTCACTGAATTCAAATTATTCCACTTTAACACAGGGCTCATCACCTGAAGAGCTGCTGCGTGCGTGTCTGGGCACGGCCACTGGTGAGGTTTCGGGTGCCAAGTTCCATGCGGCACTGAATCAGATCTACATGCAGAATGGATTTGTGGACCGTGATTTCATGGGCAGTGCACCACACCACTTCAATAATGAGGCCTTCGCTGAGGGGCGCAACCTCATCATTCAGGGAACTGCAGCCATAAAAGCGAATGTCCGCACTGACAACCTTCAATCTGCCAGAGAAACACTAGGGCGTGTGTGTCACACACTACAGGTGGGTGAGAGAGGGAGATACAGTCAGTGACTATGACAAGCATATTGCTACAAAATTGCTCAAGAACATGGTTTCACTCATTAACAATTTGTTAACACATTCAGTTATTATAAGAAATGCTTTTGTTTATGGTTGTCACATGTTTCTTTAAAAGAAATGTTCTCTAGCAAATCAAAAAACTTAAGCTTTCAATATTAATATTATGTTAAACATCCAGTTTATACATTTTGTCAACATTTACTTATATTAAAACTACAGGAACACACACACATAAACAGTCTCATTTCATATAGAACCATAAAAGAAAAATAAAGCATAAACTTTTCTTAATTACCAAGAAAATGGTTTCATTATTACAATTTATTATAAGAAATGCTTGGATGCTGGTTGTGACAATTTTCTCTAAAAGATGTGTTTTCAAGCTAAATTATATTTAAAAATAAAATAAAACTTAAATATAACGTAAGCTTTAATAGCATTAATATTATGTTATGCATTATTCTTTTTTTCAGGATTTTTACAGCCACAGTAACTGGGTTGAATTAGGAAACAAAAGTCCATATGTCAACCTCATCAGACCGGATCTCAACATTGAGAACATTGCAGGTAGATAAAGCCAGTGGGTGTGCTTTATGAGAGAGACTCATATGTGGAAATTAAATGTGATTACACCATTCTTTCAGTGTTGACATGTCCAATGTTCATGTGTAATAGCTCCTAAAAATCAATTTTTTAAATTGAAAACTAGAGATAAGTGAACAGATGACGTGGTGCATAACTGATAATAACAGGTTACACCAGAGAGTACATATCATATTGTATGAGATTAATCTGTTGACTGTTCCTAAACAGCAAATTAAATTAAATTAAGTGCATGTTTGTGATTTATGTGTGTTGTATACTGCTGTAGATATGTATTTGTTCATGTGCAGACGTTGCAATGCCAACATGCAGTGACTGTGCCAGTGGTACCTGTCCAAACCAGCTGCTGCCTGCTATTCTGAATGGGAAGTACCTCACTTCAGGATACATGGGCTTGTTCTCCGCTGACAAACCTCAAGGTGGGGAAACATACATAGGTTTATACCAGAAACAGGCATGGGCATATATACTGTAAAAATGTAAGGTGAAGTCAAAATGTATTAGGAACTACTTCCACTGCTTTTTTAAGCTAACAGATAAACTTACAGCAAACGCTGGTGTTTTATCAGCTTCTTAGAATGAGTGGTTTTAGGTTGTTATGTGTAAACAACTGAAAAATATTGCTGTACAGGTAAACCTCACTCCCCTGATCTCAAGAGGTGCACTGGCAACTGATACTAGAGCCTTTAGCATCCTTGTTAGTGTGCCCGCCTTCAATGCCTTAAAAGCTGGTTCAAGTCCCACTCGGAGCGGGGCGAGTAGGATTGGAGGGGTTATATTGGTGCCTTGACCCGGATGGGAGTGAGGTTTAGGGGGGTGAGTGTAACGGAGGCCAGATAGAGAGAGCTGTGCAGGTAAACCTCACTCCCCTGATCTCAAGAGGTACACTAGCAACCGCTGTCTTTAATGTCCTTAGTAGTTTGCCCACCTCCCATGCTGGAGACACTGGATCGAGTCCCACTCAAAGCGGGGAGAGTAGGACTGGAGGGGTTATATTGGTGCTGTGACCCAGATGGGAGTGAGGTTTAGGGGGGTGAGTGTAACGGAGGCCAGATAGAGAGAGCTGTGCAGGTAAACCTCACTCCCCTGATCTCAAGAGGTACACTAGCAACTGACACTAGAAACTGCTGTCTTTAATGTCCTTGTTAGTGTGGCCGCCATCCACTCGAAGCGGAGCAAGACCTGAGGGGTTACATGAGCAGAGGCTGTATTAACTGAAACATTTTACCAAATTTGAAAATAAATCAACAGACAATTCAAAATGTCTTTGACAGATAAAAAATAAGATATCATCTGCGTTTCCCCACTCAAGAAACATTTTAAAAAAGGAGTGAAAAATACTTCAAAAAATATTCTTAAGTGGCACAATTTCATTTTTTGTCTTTTATGCGTGTGTGAAAGGTAAATGTAGCCATGGTGGGGAGACTGATCTCAGCAGTACCCAGAATCCTCGAGGTGGGATCAGTAAAGATGAACGCCTTTCCCATAATGCTGATCTACACAACAATGCTGTGAACCTGGCATCTGAAGCCACCCTGCAACTGCTGGAGGACATACGTGGAGCTGTAGGAAACAAGGACTACCTTCGGTATGGGGATAAATTCCTTATATATCCTTAGACAAACTTTCTTAAACATTTAAGAGATATTATTACTTGCAAAGCTGGGAGCAAAATGTCAAGTTCTCTTAACAACCTGTTTTCTACACTACAATACTTTTACAATTAAAATGATGATTTCTGATGGATCATGTGACACTAAAGACTGGACTAATGGCTGCTGAACAATCAGCATTGCCATTACAGCAATAAATTAAATTTTAAAATATATTCAAACAGAAAACATTTATCATATTATAATATTTCAAAATAGTGCTGTTTTACTGTATTTTTGATCAAGTAAGCGTAGCCTTGGTGAGCATATGGATAAGATCGACCCCAAACTTTTGAATAGTAGTGTATGTGGCATTCCTAATTTGAAAGTCTAAATAATATATATCACTAAAATCTATTAACCAGAATAAAAAAATTTTCCTCCATCAGACTGATGGGTATTGCACGATCTGCAGTGCTGGCTTTTGTGATTGATAACACAGGCAGTATGGCGGACGACATTGCAGAAGCCAAAAGAGTCGCCTTCAACATCATTGACAGTAAGAAAGGAACTCAAGATGAACCATCTGAATATATTCTGGTGCCGTTTAATGATCCAGGTGAGTTTAATGAGTTTCCATCAAGCATTGGAATACATAGCACATATAAATACTTGGTCAAAATAAACCTTCTTAATTACACAAAACTGTTTTATTGAAACTTTTCATTACTGAATGCAATTTATAGCTGCAGTCCGTAACTTTTTTTGTGCTCAAAATCGACTAAATCATGAACCCATTTTCCAAACCGTGTTTTTGTCTTATTCTGAATCACTACTGAACACCTATAAAAAGTGTTTATATTTTGACTATTTTAGACCGGTCGGGGCCAAGTAGCCGAGTAGCCCACTACCTGCGTGACTCGTCATAGACATAAACAGATGTATGCAGTTCTGTGTATTAACCTCTAGAGCGCCAAAAGTTATGGACTGCAGCTTTATTTTAATAGCATCATTTGTTCGTCATTTTCAGTTTTTCCCCACAAAGTTTGTTGTTCTCAGTGAAGAAAACATGCAATTCTGCCTTAGAATTTGACCAAAATTAGGTACTTTGGTCACACTTTAGATTAGGGTCCAATTCTCACTATTATCTACGCCATTTGCCTCAAAAAACTCCTAATTACTGCTATTAATAGTTAGTAAGGTACTTGCTAAGTGTAGGTATTGGGTAGGATTAAGCGATGTAGAATATGGTCATGCAGAATAATGCATTTAATATGTCCTTAATAAGTACTAATAAACAGCCAATATCCAAGTAAAATGCATGCTAATAAGCAACTAGTTAAAAGTGAGAATTGGACCCTAAACTAAAGTGTAACCAGTAATTTTTGGAACAGCCTTCATTTTGATAATGTGCCTATATAGTGCCTTAAATTGTTGCCTCTGTAGGCATCTCGCTATGAATTTGGAAAAGAGCAATGATGTTTTTACAGATACTATTTGTATGAATTCTGTGTGTATTTGTAGATTTTGGACCACTAATAAGAACCACGGACCCAGATATAATGAAGTCAGAGATCTCCAAGCTCAAAGCTGATGGAGGAGGAGACATCCCAGAAATGTGCCTTTCAGGACTTCAGGTACTGTGTTGTGTGGCCTTTTAGCCAATCAGCTCAATCGTCATATCTGATTAGCAACCAGTCTCTAGTTAGAACTAATATTAGAATATTAAATATTATAATGAATATTATAGATAATCTGTGAACCTTCATCCACAACTAAATTGTCTGTATTGAGATCCATTCTTAGTTTGGTCAAAACACTAGCAGGAACATTACAAGGAATCAGTTTTGATTGATCACTCTACCTGGTTCTTCTCCTTTCTAACCTTCTGTCTCTTCCACAGTTGGCTCTAACAGGCGCTCCCTCCTCCTCGCATATATATGTGTTCACCGACGCTCCACCAAAGGATATACACCTGGAGAAAACCATCACAGCCCTCATCCGCAGCACCAAGTCTGCGGTAATCTCTCTAACATTGTTTTAGTTTCAGTCTTTGCCATCAACCTTTTAACCAGGCCTCCATTAGTTTCCCACTTTTCCATCCCTCCCCCTCTCTTTTCAGGTGTCGTTCTTCATGACACCATCAAGGAGGAGGAGAAGGGCATTGAAGGCATCGTCAGAGTTTCAGGTGTATTATGACGTGGCCTTGGCCTCTGGAGGTCAAGCCATTGCGGTCTCCAAATCCAGCATCTCTCAAGCCACTGATATCATTGTTGACACCTCCACTTCAGCCCTGGTATGATCAGCATTTTATAGCAATTTTGAACTGTATACAAATATTTTGAATTGTAAACATCTCACAAACAAAACAGTTATAACAGCTTACTGGTATAAATGAATAAAGCCAAAGTTTTTTCCTTGCAAATGTTTGCACACTCTTTCTTTTTCTGTCAGGTGACAATTCTTCAGCGCTCCAGGGATCCAGGACGTGTGGAGAGTTTCTCCTTCCTACTGGATGAGTCTGTGTCCAACACTACCATCTACATAACAGGAAATAGCCTCACATTCAACCTACGCAGCCCAACAGGTAAATTCAGAGGCACTTTAAATTGCAAATTTAACAATGAACTAATTGACAATACATTTATTTTACAATTTACAGGCCCTATAGCTGTTAAATTAAGACAAGCTGTCAAACATTTTGAATTTCAGCTATCCCAACTAATTTAGATTATCTTCATTTCATCTTAGTCCAGGATAAGTCATAGTGTCATGCAAGTTTTACCAGGCTGCAAACAACTCTAAACATGAAATCTGGTTTAGTCTCATGAAAGTGTGGTGGTTGCACTGACTATATATAATCTCTCCTAATGTTAAGGACGGCAATAGCTAGTAAAATCTAGAAAACTGTGAAAACTAAATTAAAACTAACAATGTTAGAGTGAAATGTTAGAAGTTATTGAAAAATTAAAAAATAGAAATAACTAAATAAAAATGTAAAACTAGAAAAACTTGTGAATTGATTATATTAGATTGTGCTGTACTCATTTGATTGATTGTCGATTGTTATTATGCACAACTTCTTTATAAGATATAAAAGTAAGTTCCTCCACTATTATCTTGCACTTGCTTCCAGGTGTCTCTCAATCTAACACTGTTTCCAACGGACCTCTGGGAACAATTCAGAGTGTAGGAAACCTGCAACGGATCAAATTAAATGAAACTGAGATGGGCCTGTGGCACATTGACATGACGACAACTCAGTCCTACACCGTAAAAGTGATTGGTGAGCCATCATGTACACATTTCATAAACCAATGCAAAACAAAACACTGAAGTCTTTGCCAACCTGTCTTTAGGCCTTTGTAATGTAGACAGTAAAAAAAAAAATACTTAAAATGAAAAGAATCTGCATTCTTCAGGTCAGAGTGCGATTACATTCATCTATGACTTTGTGGAGGAATTCAAAGGACCTCATCCTGGATATGCTGTCATTGATGGGCGGCCATCAGCAGGTTTGAACCACTGTTGTGTTCAACTATGAATCGATTCTTATAAAGTTATTTGAATGGCAGTGTTAAAAGATTACATGCTCTTTATTCAGGCTCACCAGTTAAGCTGCTACTAACACTGACTGGAGAGAAAGGTCCAGAGGTTCTAGAGGTGCATGAGGTCGCTCTCATGGAGGTGTCTGGGGTCAAAGTGTCTAATGGAACCATAGAGAAAATGGGTGGTGGAGATTTCCTAGTTACTGTGAAAGAAGTTCCAGAAGGAGAGTTTGTGGTATTGCTGAAAGGAAAAGACAAGACCTTCTCCAGCCTGTTCCAGAGGCAGACCACCACACAGATGTCTCAGTCCAAAGTCAATGTCAAGGTACAGTACAAACTGCATTCTTTTTTGGAACATGACACTTATTTTTAAACTGTTATTTGATCTATTATGACATTCCCTCTGTTCCAAACCTTAGTGAGCTTTATACCAAAAGGTAGATACAGTCTTTTCAGATATGCTGCCTCTTAAGATAACTCTTTTCATCTAGATTTGAAGGAATTATTGCATATATTCTTCACAGAGAATGGCATGACATTCCCAGAATGCATTGCACCAAGTTCAGTGAAAAAAATAAATCCAATAAACCCATGGTGGATGAGTGGAAAACACTGGGTTGCATTCACTAATAATTGCGTGGATTTTTCATATTTTTTTATTTTTCACGTTTGTAATCTTTTATCTAAATAACTTATCAAAATAACTTCTCTTCTCTTCTCTTCTCTTCTCTTCTCTTCTCTTCTCTTCTCTTCTCTTCTCTTCTCTTCTCTTCTCTTCTCTTCTCTTCTCTTCTCTTCTCTTCTCTATAGACGTGTTTACTGGCGTGACAGATCATAGCTATAGCAAACCACAAACATCCACAGATTCGATCAAGTCCTGCCCTACATTTGTTCTTGTTCGAAAAGCCATTTCACTCGGATATACATCTACAAAAAACAAGGAACTCCCGCACACTAGTTTTAGGAAACGGTGCTAATACATTTTGATGCTCATTTGCAAGTATAGTGTGCCGGAGTTCCTTGTTTTTTGTAGATCTTTTGACCTATTTGGTCTTTTTCCCCCCACGCACCTACCCAGCAAACACATTTACATTGTGGCAACATCTGTGGCACGTTGCATTTCTACTATGGCAACGTCGCTGTCTACGTGCTCGCAACATTGTAACAACGTAGAATTGAAAGACGCGATAGGGCTGTAGAAACGTTGTTGCGCAACATTCAGCAACTGAGAGACGACGTTCTGACAATTTTTTTCAATTTTTTTGCTAGATATAGATATCCCCATTTAGCATGTTATGTTTTGTGGTTAATTTTTAATTAGTCATATGTTAGATAATTATATACTTTTTAAATATTGTTTATCCTTATTATTATGTATGGGCCTAACAGTAAATTCATTATAATCAACACCTGCGAGTGTACACTTTGAAGAGTAAAAATGACATATAAGGTTAGCTAATTCAACTTTATTAAAACTGCATAATGGTAATCGAATTGCACTTCCAAAAGTCATACATTTGTGGAAAAAAAAGGGAAAAAAAGACATATTATACAGGGAGTGGACTAACGTTAACTAGCATGAGCAGACATGAGAAAATCTAGCAAAGAAACGAATGAGACGACAAATCAAAGGAAAAAATAAACAGGTGTGCGAGCAGTTACAAACATTTTTATTTTTCTCTGTTTGTTTCCAAAAAAACAAAAAAAAAACATTATTGTGCAACAAGTAGCCTAGGCTATGCGCTTCAAGTCGCTGCCTGTTCAAGGAGTGCTGAAATCAATTACTCATCATTAAAGTCATTTTGGCTTCATACTTTTGGTATAAAGTTAAATATTTGTCATACCTGACCAGAAGATGTTCAAATAAATGTCACATTAGACAAGGAAGTTGTAGGTTGTGTTTGAATAATTACGTATCTTATTTAGCTGAGGTAAATTAAACGCAATTCTGACGTATCCTTGCTTAATGAAGAATGAGACGACACATGAGCCCAACGGTCAGTTGAAATTTAAAAGGCTGATTTTCATGCTTCAGGGCAGTGAGTACATATGTCGTCCAGTGGTTGTCCAGACATCTTAAGCCTGGAACACACCAAGCCAACCGTCGGCCAGTTTTTGTGCGTCGGCCGACTAAGTTTCCTCAGTGTGTTCCGCACCGTCGGCTGAAATTGGTCCTCGTCGGTTTCCCTTTTTGAATGACGAATATAGACGAATATATCTGCAGAAATAGTTGTCTCATTTACACGCATTCTAGCTAGCAGTCGGCTGTAGTTCTCTCTGTGTGTTCAAGTGAAGCTTTTTACCCCGACGCGAGGCAACAACACAGTCGGCTTTCATCTGCGCTAGTCATGCTAGGCTTGGTGTGTTCCAGGCTTTAGGCACAACCTTAAATGGCCCTGAACGGTGGTTCAGTGTCAACACTGAGACAACGCTGTAACAACCTTCATCACACAACATAGTTATAGCAACCTTTTGTCCATGTTGTTAAAACGTTGTTAGAAGGTTGGGTGGGTACGTTGTGCCAACGTTCTGTGTTTGCTGGGTATCACCTGCAGCAGGTGTGCGATGGTGTTTGCTAATTACTCGGATACAGTATACATCACAATAGGGAAGAAAAGACTATTGCAACTTGTGTGTCATGCCAACTTTAAGAACTGTTTTGTTAGCCTAGCAACATGCTAACATAAAAAAATCTATTGAAATCTATAATGTGGTCAAGTCTCTCGTGTGGAAATCGGTCACTTATAAAGTTCCATAAAAGTTAGAATACTTCCTTTAGAAGGCAGTAGGCGTCACTCTAGTTGTTTGAACAAATCTTTTTTTTAAATAATGCTATTTTCTGGAATTGAATATCTTCTTTTTTTTTACCTCTCCATCTATAGGCAATAGCGGACAGCTCCATGCTGCCAGGACAAGTATTTAAACTAAATTTTACTATTACAACCAATGGATCAAGCGGTACCTACACAATACGTGCAAGGAATGACAAAACCATCCCTATGACACATCCATCAACGTAATTTCTCCTCTTACTTTTCAAATCACTCAGTGATGATTGATGAACAAGTTTTTATTGCTTTTCTTATCAAGAGCAAAACTCTGATCCACAGTTCTGTTACTTTGTCATCGCAGGCTCAATCTGCAGAGTGACGGCAGTGCTCAAGGCACAGTGTCTCTCACTCCTCCTGCTGATACGGTCTCAGGCACAGATGTTACGCTAACCATCGAGGCAGAGGGACCTGGAGGAAGTGATTCTAACTATGCTGTCGTTCGCCTTTCTGTTCTCTCCAAGGTAACCTCACATGGTTTCACATTTATAATGTGAATTTTTTTCCCCAACAAACCACAAGCTACACAAGTCATTACAGTCAAATTCTCTACTGATTTTGCAGTAGTGGCAACCCAACACTAAATAAAAAAAATTCTAAATTATTAACTTAACATAATGAATAGGAACAGGGAAAATTTAGATCTCTAAATTTGTAAATTTCAATGGCAGCCAATAATTCTCCACACAAAGCAAATTGTGGTTAACCAATATTTAATATACCATTAAAGTTTGCGATCAGTATGATTAAAAAAAAAGAAATTAATTATTTTATTTAGCAAGGAAGTGTTAAATTGATCAAAAATGGAAAAAAAAGTGTTATATTGTTACAAAAAGACTACTATTTCAAAATAAACACTTATTTGCTAAACTTTGCACCAGAGAATCAACAAAAATATTAAGCAGCACAACTGTTTTTAACATTGATAATAAGAAATGTGTCTTGAGCACCATATCAGCATATTGGAATGATTCCTGAAGGATCTATAATATTATTTATATGCCAAGTTATTCTTCAGTAAGCTGTTGTTTTAACTCATCCTTTACTGTTCCGCCCAGGTGACTGACTTGACTCCTCCAAAATGTGAAATTGTCGATGTACAGGGTACTTGCTACGCCTCCTCTTGCAGCTCATCAAACTGGGAACTGTCTGTCAACATCACAGACAGTAATGGCACAGGCATCGAGAGCATTTCCATCCAGCAAGGCAGTGGAAATTTTACCCAGAAGGAAGTGGAAGACAGTGTGATGGGTCTATATGAGGCCTCCTGTTGTTCAACTTCCGTAACTTTGTCCGCAGTTGACAAGGTCGGGAACGTGGGCAGGTGCAGTTACACCATGAAGTCTAGCGCAGGCTCTCGCCTCATCAGCATGTCCCTCCCTCTGTGGGCTTCTCTGCTTTTATATGTTTTTCTACGTGACGCATTCCCTCTGTAATGACACGGAGTCCATCAACCAAATACACAATCATCCTATCATTCTCTTTCTCATCCCATCTGTCTGTAAAAATATTTTTCTAAAGCTTTCTCAGAGCTGTGAAATAATGTAAAACAAAGCATTTCATTCCAATTAAGACTACTAATGAAGAACCATGCTGCTTATTCAGAACCTACAAACCTCAAACACAGATTAAAGTTTTATGTGACCTCTTCTGTAAATAAGAAATGATGGAAGTCTTTGTCTTATTATCATGGATTTAATTTTGACAGTTATGATTGTCATATTTCTTATAATTTAGTGAAATATCTGTATGACTAAAATACAAATGGATGTTGCAAAAAGAAAAGAAAAGAAAAAAATGTTTTCTGATCTACAATATTACTTCTTTTTTTCTGTCCAAATATAGGAGGAAATTGTGTAACCATTATGTTACCAATATAAAGAATATCAATATAGTTTTACAAATATGGCTGCCAACACATTCTCACCCCAAATCGTCACTTTTTCGTCACTTTCAACCATGCTTCAATATCCGACGCACAAAGCACCCTTTAGCGTCCATATGTGACGCTTCGGTTATGGGTAGGTTTAGGTATGTGGTAGGGTTATGCGTTTCATATGGACGCTAAAGGGTGCTTTGTGCGTCGGATATTGAAGCATGGTTGAAAGTGCAATGACCTAAACACACATTAAACGAAATAGTATTTTATGGCCCAGTTACCCTAATGCAGTGGTGTAGTCTACGTGATACGCAGGTATACGCCGTATACCCACTAGAAAAGGCCAAGGATTTGCGTATACCCACTTAAAAAAAGCGCGAGGATACGTATCAACTTCGTTTTGTGTCAGAACTTTCACACTTTCATTCATAAATTCACCCCGTCTGTGTTTGCGAAGCGACGGATCGAATCGCGGAATCCAGTCACAAATGGAACTTGCTATATAAAGCAGAACGTCACGGAATTAGGCTATTTTTGAATGAATAAATCAAAAGTAGCTGCTGTACAATGAATCAAATCTCGATATGGACTAGTGTCTATGAATATTAAAGCTAAAAGAGACTGCAATTGTTCTACGCGTCTCTGGGAATGAGCGCTCAGTATGCTCCACTACACACACACACACACACACACACACAGAAGCACGCGTGACTCACGCTCGTGGTGTTTTCAGCGTTTCACTGTATTGAGACATGATGTAGGCTACACATGTGCATTTCATTGCAGAGCTGCTATGAGAGTCACTTGATGAGAATTTCACCATTTCATTTGATAAAACTATCGTCATTCATTCGTTTCATATACACACAGAAACTGTTATGTCTTTACGACAACCTGTCAAAATAAAAGTTCTGTATAACTTGAAGAAATTATAACAGAAATATATTACTATTGCACAGAGTATACTTCAGGCCTAATAATAATAATAATAATAATAATAATAGTTTATTAAAACACACAGAAACTCAAATGTCTACAACCCACCAAAATAAAAGTTCGGTCTAACTCAAATGAATTAGAAAGGAATTGCACAGTAAAATGTATTTTAAAATATTTTTTTTTTCAAAAACACCATTTCTAAAAGTAAATTTGTATTTGTGCCTATAATGTTTTTTTTTTTTTAATTGTTGCTAATTGTCAACTGATAAAACCTGTGCTTCAGGGACCATATTCATATAACAAATAAATAAGTTGTGTTATATTAGAGTATACTCACTACAAAAAACTAGACTACACCACTGCCCTAATGTACAACTTTTCAAAATGTAACCTTTAGGACAATGACATTTATACTTTGTGATGCATTATTGTTATGCACCATAAACATAAAGTCATATGTTAAATAACTTGTCTTGTTTTGTGTTTGCATTGAATGCATTGCATTGTGTTTACATTTTGCAACATGAACATGCTATCTAGAAGATTTCAAGTAGCTATTCCTATGTTAAAATGCATACCAGAGTTGTTTACATAACTTTACATAAACCGGAACTCACATATGAGTTATATTACCGCATATTATATCTTTTTTTTAAGCAAGCTACTCTGTTCAACATATGCTTGTATAATTACCTAAAATGAAAAGATACATATTTTAAAGTGATGCTGATTTTTCTAAAAAAAAAGAAATTCTCACTTGCAATTAATGTCAGTTATTTGAACTTATTTCAATCTTGAGGTTTGTAAAAGGTCTGTGTATCACATAACATTACACCGCCACCCAGTGGTTGAAATGATTTGCAACATTTTTCTTTCTTGTCTGCATAATACTACATTCATATGAATCAAATAGATCTGATACAATTTCAAGACAAACTGT
This sequence comes from Leuciscus leuciscus, assembly GCF_965113295.1. Taxonomy (NCBI): domain Eukaryota; kingdom Metazoa; phylum Chordata; class Actinopteri; order Cypriniformes; family Leuciscidae; genus Leuciscus; species Leuciscus leuciscus. The sequence continues at coordinate 40,312,482 of NC_138727.1, read as the reverse complement.
GTTGCAAACAAACTTTGATAATTTGTATTAGATTTATCCATTTTTAGGACACAATTTTTTCTTGCAAACAGTAATATGTGACCCTCATACAATTAAAAAAAATCAAATGAACTCCATGTTTCAATTTGAGGTGTTTATTTTATTATATGTATATACAGTTCATTATTATTTAACTCCCATTGCAAATCAGAACAAATCGAACAAAGGTTATTGAAATAGCTCAACACAACAAATGTTTCAAGTGGTTTCCCCAAATTCAACTGAAAATGCAACTTTTGATTTCTGCAGTCTCTAAATTATTTAACCCCATGAATAGAATCCCTCATAATAGCACACATCTGCATAACAGGTGCTGTCTCAAGAACATCCAATGAAGCTAATCAAGGGCTTCATTAGTTGCACCAGATGTGCTTGACCTAGAACACATGAAATATCTGAACTGGCTAGGTTTCTTGAGTCATGTTTGACTGCATGTTAGAAATATGGCTAAGTCAAAAGAATGGTCCAAAACGTTAATAGAAGATATCATCGCCCTTCACAAACAAAGAACAGGTTACAAAAATATAGCTAAGGCACAAAATGTTCCTAGAGACACCATTGGAAGCATAGTTTGCATATTCAAAGTTAAAGGAACAGTGGTTACACTACCTGGATGGGGCAGAAAAAAGAAGTTATCAACGGCCAGATTTCTGACAAGGCAGGTTCAGAAAATCCCTTGAATGACTGCAAAAGACCTGAAGCAAGACTTGGTGGCAACAGACAGAGGTTTCAGCTTGCACAGTAAGATGTGTACTAAACGCATGCGGTTTCCATGCCAGAACTCCAAGATGTACACCCCTACTGACCCAAAAGCACAAGAAAAGTCGGCTCCAATTTGCTCAAAATCATAAATAAGTCACAGAAGTTTTGGGGATTCTGTTCTGTGGAGCGATGAAACTAAACTGGAACCTTTCAGCCCTATGGATCAGAAATATGTCTGGAGGAAGAAGAATGAAGCTTGTGCTGAAAAGAACACTCTGCCTATAGTTAAGCATGGTGGGGCTCGGTGATGCACTGGGGCTGCTTTGCATCCTCTGTCACTGGAAACCTGCAGCATGTGGAAGGCAAGATGGATTCATTTTTGTTTATCAGGAAATCCTAGGAGAAAACGTCATTCCATCTGTGATGAAGCTGAGGCTTGGGTGTTATTGGACAATAATCCCAAGCATACCTCAAATTCCACCAAGGCTTGGTTGCAGAAGAAGTCCTGGAAGATTTTACAGTGGCCATCACAGTCACCTGACTTGAACCCCATAGAAAATCTCTGGTGGGATTTGAAGGCATTTGCAACGCAAACCCGAGAATATTACTGAACTGGAGGCCATTAAGGAATGGGCTAAGATTCCATTTCCTCAGAAACGCTGACAGAAGCTGGTGTCTGGTTATACATCTCGTTTGAAGCAGGTCATAACAGAAAAAGGGTGTTCTCCTAAGTACTAAAGATGCTTGCCATGAAGGGGTTGAATAATTTTGAGACTGCAGAGTCATTAAAAGTTGCATTTTCAGTTGAATTTGGGGAAACCACTTGAAACATTTGTTGTGCTGGGCAAACAGCCCATTGCAAAAAGTTGAAAGTCTGTACATTTTGCCAATAAATCTGATTTGCAATAGGGGTTGAATCATTTCAATTACAACTGTTACAACAGTTACAACTGGTAACAGGAGTTTCACATTGAGAAATTAATCCCGTTTTACTTCACATTTAAAAAAATTTTAACAATTAAAGCACTGTACAAAATGTATGCAGAAATGCAGTTAAAATATAAAAATATAAACTTTTATTTACTTTTCTCTTTTAAAAATAGCATATCCATAAATTAATTTGCAATCAGGCCTAATACCATTATATTGTCTGTAACATAATATTTATCTACCGTATATCAACCGCTTAGTTAAACAATTACTTTAGGTAACATGTTGTGTGTTGACATGTTTCTTGAGATGGGCTGACTGAGTGAAACGTTTCCCACATTCTTTGCACTCAAACGGCCTTTCCCCTGTATGGATGAGCTTGTGTCTTTTGAAGTTACCTAGATCCACAAATCCTTTTTCACAGTGGGGGCAAACGTAGCGTTTCTCTCCTCTATGCCCCTGCATATGCATATTCAGAGCAACCCTATGTTTAAACTTCTTCCCACACAGCGTGCATGAGAACGGCTTCTCTCCGGTGTGCATGCGCATATGGGTAGACCGGTCTGCCTTGGCCAAAAACCTCTTTCCACAAACTTTACAAGGAAAAGGCCTTTCTCCTGAGTGAATGAGCTGATGTTTGGTAAGGGTAAAGTGGTACACAAAACTCTTCCCACATTCTTCACACTGATACCGTTTCTCCTCTGCATGAACCTTCACATGCCGGTTAAGGCCTCGTGCACTAGGGAATGCCTTTCCACACTGGGAGCAGGTATAAGGTCTCTCTCCTGTATGAAGTCTCATGTGGTTCTCCAAGGCAGACGCGTTGCTGAGGACCCTTCCACACTCGGGACACTCAGTATTTTTCTGCAATATTTTATTCAAAGGTTTCGATAAGACGTGACTTTCACTATTGGAGCCAGCATGTGGTGTTTCACTAATCAAGTTGTTCTGCACCCGATCCACCCTCTTATCATTGACCATGACTCTGCCGTCCTCACCTTGTCTGGATTTAGAGAACATCTTTCTCTGTTTCCTCAGTCTAGACTGGAGTGTTGGAGTGTCTTCATCTTCCGAGAGGTCTTTATCATTTATATCTGTGGTTTCTGCACTGAAACATGGGGAAAGTGGTATGTCTCCTTCAAAGTTGTCAACTGGGGAACTAGCGGAAGCGACAGCTTGTTGCTCCTTAAGTGTCAGCAGAGGCGCAAGCTGCCCAGATGGTGGAAAATGGTGCATGGGTGCCTGCTCCGAGGCCTCTTGTGGGGTCATCACAATGGACGAGTGCAAATGCAAAGTTTCAAGAGATTTAAGCAAACCTGGTGTATTATCGGGTGGAGGAAACATCTGTTCTGAAGAACAGGAGAACTGATTGGATTGTGTTGGATATTGAGAATGTGTAACTGGAGGGTGAGGTGGGTTTAGGGAGACAGATCCCTGAATTGCATTAACTGGAAGGAGGGGAGAAGTAAATGGAATGTGTGTTGGAAGGTAAGAAGTTGGTGTCGGTTGAGTCGGATTATGTGGGAGCACCAAAGGGAACTGGAATGATGGACTTGAAGTCGCAGAATGTTCTGGTATTACTTGTGGTGATGCAAAAACTTGGGTCTGAGGTGGAACAAGGCTGGTTGAAAGAATCCGATCCTGAACTGCTGAAGGTGTATTTGGTGAGACAGAAATATGGCCTGAAGGCATGGCAGCATGTACTTGTGGAGGAACCTCCTGGTCTGGTGTTTTGATGGTTTGTGGTGAAAATAATTGTGATTGTATAAGCTGAGATTGGGTTGATGGCTCAGTGGCTTGGTTTAGCAAGGCAATGGTTGAAATACTTTTTTCTGTATTTGTAACCAATGCCTGAGGCCATTGTTTGGAGGAATGAGGCTCCATTGCAAAGACTTGGCTTGGAGTAACAGGGGAAAGAAAGGTGTTTTGAAGTGGATGACAGATATTTGACCCCACTTTCTGAAGGACTACTGTATGGTTAGATGTTTGAGGATTTGGGTTTGGGTTTGGTCGTCGGTGAACTGATGATACTGTTGACTTGGCTTGAGGAACTGATGGAGCACCAGACAGCTCGATCATTGGCACAGACAAGTTAACAGTAGGAGCAGGAGTCTGGGCTGAATTAGCAAGTACAGAAGTAGTGGATGTCTGTGCTGGTGCACTGACATTTTGTCTTTTGTTTTGGGAAGACAAGTCTTCATTGATTTCCGATGTTCTTTTAGATGTACCTTGGATGGATTGTATAGTCTGATTAGGTTTTTGACTACAGGAATCCACTCTGCGACTACAGGAGGAAGGAATCACTGATGGTGGAGACTTTTCTCTAATGTTGCTATGGTGCCTGGTTATTGTTTGAAATGATGGTGGGATCACAACTGTGAATACAAAGAGGTGAAGATGCAAGAAATTAACGTTAAGAAGAACAAAATGTATATACAAATTTGTGATGTGCATTGGACTGCGTGAATTCTTGAATTCTCAGATTCTTTAGCGAAATATTTGAGTTGAGTGCTTGGGGTGGGATGGGGTAATTTCATTAATATTTTTAAATATTTAGTCTACATTGGTCTAGTCTCCAACTTTTTTTCAACTTAAAAACAAAAAATGAAATACCTAAAATAAATATTTTGTCAATTTCAAAAATTATGTAAATTATTCATATTTTTGTTATTTAAAGAAGATTTTGCTATTTTGTGATATATATATATACATATATATACACACATATATATATATATATATATATTATATACACAACCCCATATCAAGAATCTGTGATTTGTTAATTCTCTTTAAACTTTATTTAACTGACAAAAGTACAAAGAAAATATTTTCAAAGGGACTTTGAATCTTTGGGACTGAGAACTCAATATCGTTTTTCCCCCCAGAACAAGCTGAAGCATGGACTCATCTGACCACAGCACACATTTCCACTGTGTTTTAGACCAGTGGTTCCCAAAGTGGGTGCCGTGACAACTGGCTAGGGGTGCCGCAGAATCTCAGCTTTATTTTCCAATTTAAACAGCCTAAAATAACTATCGTACCATATAATAACCTTTTACAGCCAAGGTTATAATCGTTAACGAAAACGAACGAAAAAACGAAAACTAGTTGGGAAAAAACGCTATTTAAAACACGCAGCGTATTCGTTCAGCTGCATTTCCTTTCCCTGCTCTCATGCGTCTCTCACATGGGGCAGTCATGGCCTAGTGGTTAGGGAGTTGAACTGGTAACCCAAAGGTTGCTGGTTCGATTCCAGAACCGGTGGGAAATGACTGAGGTGCCCTTGAGCAAGGCACCTAACCCCTAATCGCTCCCCGGGCGCCACACAAAGGCTGCCCGCTGCTCTGGGTGTGTGTATCCACGTTTGCAGTGTGTGTGTGTTAACTACTCACTACTCTGCTCCTAATGTGTGTGCATTAACTTGGATGGGTTAAATGCAGAAGTCAAATTCCAAGTATGGGTTACCATACTTGGCCGTCACGTGTCACTTTCACTTTCATGCGCACGCGCGCGCACACACACACACACACACACACACACACACACACACACACACACACACACACACACAGCTCCTCCCCTCCGTGCACACCGCGTCTCCATGAGAACGAGTGTTCGTTCGACGTTGAAAGCAAGTTCGCGAAAGGTTGGTCTCTCTATCTCGTGAACACCTTTACACAACCACACATTAAAAAGTGGTATAAAAATATTTTAAATTCTGAATATAAATTTGTCAGTGTGTTATTGTCGACCCGAGAAGCGATTGCGCCTTCTTTAGAAAGTTAACTAGTCGCAAGTTTGAGCAAAAATGCACTTTTTGGTTGTGGTTGTCGATGTCAAAACACTATAAGCATTGATTCAAATATTAAATAATGTTATGTCATTATGTCTTTTTGAATCTTGCCCCTGACAAATAACCCAAATAATAAAAAAAAAGACTAAAACTAACACTAAAACTAATAAAAACTAAACGAAAACTAAGCATTTTCAAAAAATAAAAAATAAAATAAACTAGCAAACCCACTTTAAAAACTAATTAAAACTAAACTGAATTTGAAAACAAAAAGTCAAAACGAAATAAAAATTAAAACTAATGAAAAAATGCAAAACTATAATAGGCTAACCCTGTTTACAGCATATTTTAAAATCATATCAAAACACCAACATATGCAAAAATATTTGGAGTTGTTTATTATTATTTAAAGAGTTAAGTATCTTTAAATCTGTTTTATTCCAATGATTCTCACATACAGTAGCCTTATTGGTTAAAATCAGTCTGTTGACGTGTGTCCAGTTATTAATGGTGGTGGCGCAGTGGCTAAGACACATGCCTTTGGTGTGAGAGACCCGGGTTCGAATCCACTGTGAGACACCAATGTGTCCCTGAGCAAGACACTTAACCCCTAGTTGCTCCAGAGGCGTGCGACCTCTGACATATATAGCAATTGTAAGTCGCTTCGGATATAAGCGTCAGCTAAATGAATAAATGTAAAATGTAAATGTAATGGACTGATGATTCATCTGAAGGGGTTGTTTCGCCTCATATTATGTCTGTTGTAATGCATTCATAATAAATTCATGCTGCTGTTTATGCTTCATTTGTTGTTTGCTCATCTGGATATAATTGTATGTATGCACATATGTTCGTTTAGTTTAATTGGGTTAGGGTGCCGTGGAAAAAAAAACACTACAAAGGGGTGCCATGCTTTCAAAAAGTTTGGGAACCACTGTTTTAGACCATCTGAGATGAGCTCGGGCCAAGAGAACTCGGCAGCATCTCTGCAAAGAACTGATGTATAGCTTTCTCCTTGCGTAACAGAGATTCAAGTGGCATTCCTTGATGCAGACTGTTAAGTGACAATGGTTTTCCAAAGTACTCCCAAGCACATGTGGCTGTATTTAACACAGTAGCGTGACGGTTTCTCATGCAGTGCCATCTGAGGGTTCAAAGGTCATGCACATTCAACAGAAGTTTACTGCCTTGCCCTACATGTACTGAGATTTATCTGGATTCCCTGAATCTTTTCACAATATTATGTATGGTAGAAGGTGAAAGGCATAAATTCTTTGCAATCTTGCATTTCAAAATGTGATTGAATTGTTTGACAATTCTCTCATGATATTTGGAACAAAGTGATTATATTTACAAAATATACTTAAGTTTGTCAGTGAAAACTTTGAAAATCTTTTGTTTATCCTTTTTGTCAGTTAAATAAAGGTTAACAAATCACAGATTCTTGATTTTATGTCCCAATTTTTCTGGTTTTGGGGTTGTATATATATACATACATACATACACTAAATATATATATATATATATATATATATATATATATATATATACACACACACACATTTAAATGGGACATTTAAAAAGTTAATTTTCATTCAAGTTTTAAAAAAGGGTATAATGATATGTATAATGTTTTTATTCTGTTCTATCAACTGCTGCTAAATGAGTAACATATGTGAATATTTTCTCATTGTTCCGTCAAATTTGTGAATGACTCTTATACCCCTTTCCACGGTGTCCTTATTCGGCTCTTTGCGCACCAGTATCGGCTCAGCACCTTCTTGCTTCAGAAGAAAGTATCCTGGTGCGTAGTTGTCGCATTCAGTCTCACGAGGCTGAAGACACAGAACATAAAATCATAATGCATAAAAGGGCCAGCATTAAAATATTATCCATTTCTAAAGATCAAATATGAACATAAGATTTAGAAATGAAACTAAACTCTAAGTGACAAAGAATGAAGTCTCACCTCACATAACATTTTGCTATTCAATCAAACTCTTACAGAGTTTATATGACCTTAGTCTGTGTGAATTTTATTTGATATGCAAAACAGAAAAGTGGGAGGAAGGAAGGGAAAGAGAACCAGAATGAGTAAACATACTAGTCTATCGTTTCTTACCTCTTGTTTGATGAGGAGCAATGCAAGCTGTCTGCTCCCATCCTCACTGGCACAAAGATCTGTGAGTTTATCACTCGTAATGTCTATGTCTCCCACACTAAGATGTTTCCCTATAAACTGAAGAGGGCTGCATCCTCGGTCAACCAAAATGGGCTTTTCTGACAAATGAAAATGAAAAGTTATTTTTTTTGGGGGGGGGGAAATGTAGTTAACCCTTTTGAAGAAAACCCTATAGAAAAGTGCACAGAACCAATAGTCAAACCATCTTAGTCTAGTTTCTTTCTTCTAGATTTTCATTTTTTTTAAGCAGGACAGACATTACAAATGATTATATAAGATAATTCCATAGAGAGTTAAAAAAAGAAAAGAAAAATAAATTCTGGCTTTTATGCAATGGTTATCATCTGATTACGTCTAAGCCGTTAAAAGTCGTTATAATTTTCCAGGAAGTGTCTACTGAACGCCATAACGCCACACATCGTTACAAGAAAAAGACCTACCGCACTGCACGCCAATATCACGATGTTCAGGGACATTGGTACTCCTCTGACTCCCACATTCAGTTAATCTCTTTGTGTCTTGGCTGGATGAATCACCTGTCTTCGTTTTGACATTCTCTTGTCTCAGCTGCACCAATTCCGCTTTCAAGCGCTGCAAAGTACCCTCGTAAAGTTTTGTCGCTTCCCTGACAGCGGTCAGTAATATTGTTTCCATTATTTGTGTGAACTGGGTCTGAAACCCATCATAATCTTCAGGGCTCGCATCAGGCATGGCGCGATTCGGATTAGTTGAATTTTATGGAGCAGACGTTATTATGGTCCCTTTGACAGAATCAACGAGGATTACACGACACGTCCAGGGGAGGGCGGTATACTTCCGCACTGAATGTTAAAAACTTGTATTTATAGACTGCAGAAAAGGTTTGCGGTCTGCTTCTAAAACGACAATGTGACACATTATGAAGCACTGAACCATGGGTGTAGATTTCGTCAAAAGAAAGAGAAACAAAACTTGATAGCCCATGCATTATTTGTGAATCTTTTTCTTAAGTGGTCAAATCTATTAATAAATAAAAATGCATTACCTATATTAAATATAAATAGGCCTTGAAATGTAATTCCTGTTACTATCCTATGCAAAGTCAACTACTTAATAAATTAAGTGTCACAAGTGAATTTTAGGCTTTTTAAAATAGCATATTTCAAATATGTCAGTTTAATGTTGTGCATCTTAATTTTTAGCATTATAATTAAGATTATGTCAATATAACTAAATTAAAACGATTTTAAGACTTATTTTGGCCCCCTGGAAGTTTGCTGAGGCACCCTGGTTAAGAACTATTGCCATAGAGTGGCAATCCATATTATCCATATAATTCAGAATTATAAAGTATCTGTATTTTGATAAATGTATTTATGTTTTATACATTAATAATAATTTTTAAAAAATATTATTTTAAGAACTATTCACTAAAAATGTTTTTTGGGGAACCCAAAATTGTTCCACTACGGCAGGATGTCAGTCCCAAAGTTACACTGGTTTTTGCTATAGTTCTTTGAAAATTTTGAAATTTCTAATTTCTTGACTAATAAAAATGGGCTGGCCTAGTGATAGCATGGTAAAAATATGGTAACATTCAAAACTTTAAAACTTTTGTGGATTTACTCAGTACTGAGAAGTAACTGATTAGATGGTGACTGGGACTGTCATTCTGACAAACATCTACTTTCCCGTCGCACAGAATAAATTCACAAAGGTTTGCAACAGCATGAAAATGAGTACATTATTTTGAGTAAAATTACACAGTAAACGACGAGTAAACTTTTTAAACTTTGAACTTTCTTAAATTTTCGGTTGTACTGTCACTTTAAAGCCTACTTCCTTCCGTATGTTTGCTATAGGAAGTACTTCCGGTAAGTCGCAGTCCCACACTGTAGGACGAGAGAATGTTCCTAGCTGGATCAGCATTGATTCGCAGCGTATCGTTTATGTTACAATGTTTAATTGTGAGACGAATGGGAGTGCAATGAACGATAGTTAGCGTAAACAGTAGCTAGCACGAGAACAGTCATCGCATTTGGACTACAAATTTGACAAAACTACAAGAAGGTTCAATAAAAACAGTGAAACGGTTTCACACCAACGATATTGAAAAGACTAATGAAAAGCTGGAGGATAAATTGTTGGTTTGTTTATAATCACCGGAAGTAGCTAGACTTGTTTTTTTTCCATAGGGTTTTTCCCATCCAAATACTCGTCATTATGTCCGAAGCCATACACTCGTTTCAGTCACAGCTATCCGGGGTCATGGAGACTGTTTTCAAAGCTGCCATGTTTGAGATCACCCGGCTCGTGGAGGACAGTTTCGTGAAGGAAGTGTCCCGCAGTCGAGAGCAGGTGGAGAGTCTCAAGAAGAGGCTCCAGTGGAGCGAGTGCAGAAGGAAAAACCAGGAGATGCGCGTCCTGAGGTGTGCAGAGTGTGGTGACAAAGCTCGTGTGTGTAACAATGAAAGAGAAGAATTGTTACCACAATCAGGTTTGTTCACTCAATTCAACTCAAACTCCGTGTTGTTAATATAATGTTCTACAAAAAGGAAATGTAGGCCTAATGATTTTATAATCTGTTGGAATAACATATACACTTAATAATTAGAACAGAACAGGAAGTTATTGTGAAGTGTTTATGAATAATGCATGTTGACATACTGGACACTTAACCCAGGTTAAACATAAATCTAGTTGCGATAGTTAAAGTGGTGGTCAATCCTAATTGGATTCAGTACAATTGACCAAAAATCACACGATGGAAAAAAAACATGCAGGTAAAAACAGCAAACCTTTAACATCATTTATTATCACACATTACGAAACAATTAACATGACGAGGTGATTTTTAAATCTGAATTTAGCTACTTTTTTTTTTAAATCCATATTATAAACAGCATTGTAACTATTTATTTAATCATTCCAAAAATGTTTTTCAACATTTTTAACAGAATAAGTAGAGCAGTAAAGCATGGTGCTAGCAACGCCAAGATCATGGGTTCGATTCCCATTGAACAGAACATGCATGAACTGATAAAAGTGTACACTTTCAATGCAGAGGAAGTTTCTTAAATATACATGCATAAATGTAAATACCATTAGAGGGTAGATGAGAAACTGACATATCCAAATTTTTATTTCGGGTTTGTGCAGCAGCTGCGTTTAATTGAAAACATCATAGTAATATAAATTTTGTATGAACATTCCAAAACACATCAGTGTTGACACTTTGCAAGCATATTCCTGAGACTAAATGAATAACATCTTTAAGGAAAATTGGTTAACCATTGGTTTTCTCCAACTCAAAGATCCAAGTTGTCAAATTGACCTGCAGCATAATATAAAGGAATAGTTTAAAGACCATCATGTCATTCCAGACCATATGACATTTTTCTTCCGTCCCTTTAAAGACCATTAAAGGACTGTGTAATCAATGCCCTCACAGTTGCTTTCACCCTTGATGACCACATGTAGAAAATGAACGCAGTCTCAAACAGGAGAGAGTTCCAGTTGGGAACTGGGGAAGCTGTGAGTTGGAGACTGACACACATTTGGGAAAAGAGAGATTGGAAGATCAAACCAGACCCAGTAACACAACAGAGGTGAGTAGCCGAATGGATAAACCACTTTACTGATGACCTCTAACCTTGATGAGTTGCTCGTACAGCAGTGTTTCACAATGGCTGTGTCTGAGACCTGAAAATTCACTCTATTTTGTAAGTGCATGTTATTGATTTTGTTGTGAACAATAAACCAGTGCATGTAACATTAAAAAAAAACTTGTAATTCTTAATTACTAACTTGATCTTCTCCAATAATTTAGTCCCTTACAGTCGACTACAAGCTTTCATTCAGATCTGCCCCCATCCAATCAGCAACTGATGACCGAATCGTTTATTTATTTCACTCCGATGTACATCACAACATGGAAGAAAAGATCTGTCACAACTTTAACATTCTGTGCATGTTCTGTCTTTGTGTTCTCTGTAGTCTGCTGGTACAGAGGACAGGAAACTGGATGGTGTGTTGAAAGAGGAGGCCCTCTATGTCACTGCTGATAACGAGGAGCTTCAGGATGGCTGGACACTGAATACTGAAGGTGTGATTTAAAGAGATACATTCTGTCATCTCTTATGTCGTTCCAAACCCATAAGACTTTCTTTCATCTTCAGAACACAAGATGAACGAAGTCTGAGAGATTTCTGTCCCTCCATTGAAAGTCTATTCACTCAAAACTCTTGACGGTTCATAAAGAGATCATAAAATAAATGCATACGAATCGAGCAGTTTAACCCAAGTCTTCTGAAGAAACATGACCGCTTAATATTACGAACAGATTTAATTCAGGCTTTTATTCACATATAAACTTTGATCAGTGAACATACATAGAGCACTCAAATTTGTGAAATGGAAGCTCAAGTATGTTTGCTTGACGTGTACCAATGAGGTTCATCCTCGTGTGCTACACCAACACATTTGAACTTTCACAAGAACCAGTGAAGTTTGTTGTACGCTTGAGCTTCTGTTTACTATATTTGAGTGCTCTGTGTACGCTTGTTGATCAATGTTTCTATGCGAATAAAAGCCTAAATTAAATCTGTTTGTCATATAAAGTGATCATGTTTCTTCAGAAGACTTGGATTAAACCGCTCGATTAATTTGGATTTATGTTATGATCTCTTTATGAACTGTTTTGGGTGAATAAACATTTAATGCAGGGAAGGAAATCTCTCAGATTTCCTTAAAAATATCTTAATTTATGTTTCGAAGATGAACAAAAGTCTAATGGGTTTAGGAGCGACATGAGAGTGAGTAATTGATGACAGAATAAAATTTTTTGGGTGAAAAATCCCTTTAAAAATCTGATTGCTGCTTTAACCCTCTGAAATCAGACTGTGTTTGAATATTACAATATTTTGGTTTTCCAGGAGCTGAGAGGATGGATTTCTCAGCTCACAGTTACAGTGAGCAAGAGCTGCAACAGATTCAGGAAGACTGGAGCTCCGGACTTGAACAGACCGCTGACAGTGAGACTTACGCAAATATCGTAGACGTTCAGGGCTTGCCATACCGAACACATTACAATGCAGATGAGCTAGCGAGTTACAGTGTACATGAACTGGACATGGGAAACCTGGACAGTCTTGGAGGAAAAACTCAAGACACATTAGGTCATGCAGTATCGGTTGCAGTTGGGACTGATCAAAAGGACCTGGTTGAGGAAGGTGGGAGACGTTACAGCTCTTCCATTAGCGGTAAAAGGGGAAACAAAGCATCTTTACCTGCACAAGTCAACCCCGAGACAGAAGACGTGGATAGAGACTGTATACTTATCAATGCAGATGGCCACACACAAGACACGAGCGCCCACACGGAAGTTCACAGTGGGATTGCAGATGGGGCTGGACATAGAGGACACTCACTTTACACTGGGGACGCAGCTAGTAGTGCACTTTATAAGGGACATGCATTGAATCACTCTCTGAAGTCTAATGTTGGACAAGCATTAGGTGACAGCAGGGCTTCTGTGAAAGGCTACCCAGTCTCCCATCGAGTCGTTTCAAGTGCTGGATATACTTGTAACCAGTGCGGTAAGAAGTTCACTCAGGCCTGCAACCTAAAAGTCCACCAGCGTGTCCACCAGCGGGACGGTCTCCATTTGTGCAGCCACTGTGGGAAAGGCTACTCGTCCTTCAGTGACCTGCGTAGACACCGATGCAGCCAGAGCGGAGACAAACCCTACACCTGCACGCTTTGTGGGAACAAATTCAGCCGACTATGGAATCTCAAGCTGCATCAACGCATTCACACGCAAGAGAAACCACACAAGTGCACTCTGTGCAGCAAGAGCTTTACCCGGGCCGACATCTTGAAAGTCCATCAACGTACCCATACAGGAGAAAGACCGTACTGCTGTGGTATCTGTGGACTGAGCTTCAAACGAATGGACCATCTCAGGTCACATCATCGCAAACATAGTGCTGACCCGAATAATCAATGACGAAACAATTCACCTCACAACCTTACAGAGTTGATTTGACTTCTAAATTGTTGGAAGGCCATAAATCCTGACCGGACTTGTTTCCCATAAAACGTTACACTGTTACTGTAGAACCTCCCGTTGTAGTCGTTATGTTTTCTGTATAATTTAATTTGGTTTTTGTAAAGGCGGGCAGACACTGTGAGATTTTGGACACCCGGGAGGTCGTACGTCATTGCACACATTATGAGTCAGTTAACCCGATAATGGCGTCAAAACAGCTGGTGCACGGCACGGCGAGCTGGCGGATATCACATGAGCATTCGCGCGAAACATGGAGACTGGAGCTTTCGATGTTGCTGCTGTAGCTTCGTATTGAAAAAAGAAAGAATAAAAAGAGAAGTGTGCAAATGATTTTGTGAAAAGCAGAGAAAACAACACGGCCATTCCTCTCAACAAAAATAACTAGAGAGTATTCGTGTGTGTCAGTGTATGCACACACTGAAGGGCAGCCACTGGGCTATAATAATATTAATAGATCTAGCCTGTCTGATGTGGTTGTGTATGATTCGGTAATAGGGGACACTGGTCAACTGGACAACTAATTATTGGGAGTTCGGGAGGTGCTTGTTACGTACACGGCTTGGCTTGTAATTCCTCTCACGCAATGCGAGCCGTGGCCATACAAGCATCAACGATTTCCATGCGAAATCTACATAGAGAGAAAAAAATGCGCCCAGCTTTAAAGGGATGGTTCACCTAAAAATTAATCATTTACTCACCCTTATGTCATTTAAACCTGTAATTCCTTTTCTGTGGAACATAAAAAAGATATTTTGAGAATTTGTTTTGTCCGTATAATCTGTTTGGTTTCCAGCTTTCTGCAAAATATCTTATTTTGTGTTTAGCAGAAGAAATAAAGTCATGCAGTTTTGAGGGTGAGGAAACGATGACGGAATTTAAATTTTTGATTAGACTTTGCCTTTAAATAACATTGTGGTTAATGTGGCCATCTTTGCATCTGATGTAAATATTGTATTTTCTATGCAGTGGTAAGACATTGTCACTTTCATGATCTTTAGACTCTTATTGTCTACAAAGCTAATTTTGAAAATGTAGGTGGAGTGATTTCAGTTTATTAAAGTTTATTTTAAACTTGCCTAATATAGTTTCAAACACACAATGTATGTCACATTCAATATCAGTCTTTTTTTCAGCTCTCTGCCTCAGCATTACACATTCAAATATCATTTTAAACATTAATTTGGTTGTCAGTTGATTTAGCTGTTTATTCCAAACACTTTGATAATAATTATGAAACACATTCTTGGCTCGTCAGAAGTCATGTAAGGAATAATTGCCAACAGGCTATTGAACTATGGAATAAAATATAGATAAGTAATGCACATGTGAGATGTTAATATTGCCACAATGTGAAGAGGAACTGTAATGACCTGGAACAACTTCATAGCTGTGCATTTACTAAAAAATAATTGCACACCTTGCTTAAATTGTCTATCAACCAATCAGATTCAAGCATTTAACGGCCCCTCTGGTATAAAACATTAAAACAGTTGAATATTTCTGCATGTAATGTAACTTCTTGTTAGGATACTAAGGGTCTAACTAAAAAAAAATAAAGAATGTTAAAATAATAATACTGAAAAGGTTAGAAAGATATTTAGCTGTGCCTGAGTTGTTATATTTTACATAGTATATGTGCTATGAAACTACACAATTTTAATTCATGTGTATTTCGATATGGGCTATTTGCCAAGGCAACATTTTCATTAGTGTAACGATGTAATTTATTTTATTTTATTTTAGTCCAATTTTAGCCCAACAAGGCCACCGTACAATATGTGACGTCACTAACAACAACATTATTGTCCGTTTTCTCAGACGCGCTTCCTCCTGACATGCTGAATGAAGCATTAGTCAAACATCTTGTAGTTCATACATTAACAAAATAAAATATGTAAAATTGTACTACAGTCAGCTGGACATGACGCGACGCGTTCCGCCTTGCGCCTAAAGGATATTTATTTGGGTTCGCGGTTCATAGATGTAATGAGCTCGATGCTAACAGTGCGAGGTTTTTATTTTAGGCATTTGTGTGATGATTGACTGGCCGTGAAAGTGTGAAGTGCCAACATTTACTGTGAATTTTGAAACTGAGTTTCCCAAAATGCTGATGTGTGGACTTGATAAGAAATAAAACATTTGAGATAGAAATCAGCATGGGTGGTCATTAATGTCATGATCACTGTTGTGTCTATGCATTCAGCACTCAATTCTTCTCTATAAGAACGAGCTCGAGTAGATCAGATACAGGATGACGGGCACGCTGGTCATCTCCTTCCAGACTCGACTGTCTGCGGTCATGGAAACTATTCTCAAGACCACCATGTACGAGATCACCAGGTTAGTGGAGGAGAGCTTCTTGGAGCAGATGGATCGAGGCAAACGAGAGGCGGAGGTGTTAAAACGGAGGCTGATAGTGTCGGAGGCCAAGCTGAGAGAACGGGAGAGGTTTAAGAGGGTGAGGTGTGTGGACTGTGGGCGAACAGCAGTGTCCAGGAGGAGGGTAACGTTACTACACAGAGGCCCCGAAACACAGAGCAGTGAGTTGAACAAAAGTAATTTCCTCATTATTTTCCCCAAAAATATTTCAAGGGATTATGTTTTTTATTTTTATTTATTTATATTTCCATATTTGTAATGCGTCTTATTGTGCCCCCCTGATTGAGAGCCATTGATCAAGGGGTCTGTCATGGTTTTCCTGTCACATGATTACAAAATGGCTTCCTTGGTTATATCAAACCAAAATGTCAAATGGTTTAAAAATGACAAAAGTAATTTCCTTGTGATAATTTCCCACAAAAGTTTCCATATTTCGAAGTATATATATACTTTTCATGGTTTTCTTGTCACATGACAACAAAGTGGTTTCCTGAGTGTTGTTATGCTACACTTTCATTTAGTGGACATGTTTTTCAAATATAAAAAGAAAATGACAAAACGGTAATAAAAGAGACTGTCAGCATCCTTTTTTTTGGCCATGTATTTAACAGGAATTATGAATGAACAATACCTCTACAGCATTTATTAATCTTAATGTAATTTCAACATTTACTAATACATTTTTAAAATCAAAAGTTGTATTCGTTTACATTAATGAATGCACTGAGAACTAACATGAACACACAATGAATGACTGCATTTTTATTATCTAACATTAACAAAGATTAATACATACTTTAATAAATGTATTGCTTATTGTTAGTTCATGTTAGTTAATACAATAACAAATATTAACAAATTAAACCTTATTGTGAAGTGCTAGCCTACCATTTCTTTCAAGAATTAAAGCTTTTGTTTTTAAATATTGAAATAAAATTTTATGTGAATTGTATTTTTAGTATATTTTTGAATAATGTCACCATGAAATCAAAATTGACAATTGTTTTTTTTTTATGGAATATTTTAGTATTTATTATAAATGATTTATCCATGCACATAATTGTTTTTCATGTGCCCTCAAAATAACTTCCCCTTCCTCTTGCAACGACATCTTTTCTCTTCTCTGATGAAATATTTTTCCATTTGAAGAAGCCGTTTCACTCGGATATACGCCACAATAGGCAAGAAAAGACTGTTGCAACTTCCGCTTCATGCTGATTCTGATAGATCCGGACTAAAATATGAATGTCACGTCATTGACCCATGTACCACATTACATCACTATGAAATGTTTATGTTTAGTCAAAGTAATAAACTTGGTTTAAGTCCAAAGATGTATTGGAATCTGCTGACTAGATGCTCCTCTGTGTGTGTTTTTAAGGTTTGGAACATCCACTTGTTAAGCAGGAAAACGCTTCTGACAGTAGCTGGAGGTGCAGTCCCAAGGGAAGCGCAAATCAGGAGAAGCCTTCAGCAACTCTGGAAACTAAAGATAATGTGTGTATGCCATTGTTTTAATGGTAATATGTAGTGGCAGAGAAGACAAAAAGTATTCGGACAGTTTTTGGTTGCCAAAGGGCATCTGAGTGAACTTGAGGGGAACTGATATCTTACACTGGCGGTGAAAAGTTTGCAATAATTAAGATTGTTTTATGTTTTTGAAAGAAGTTTCTTATGCTCACCAAGGCTGAATTTGTTTAAAGGTACAATATGCAAGAATTTTTGCCGCTAGAGGGCGCTACATTCCAAACAACAACAACGGCGTAGCTTGATGACGATGTGAAGGAGCGTGGAATGATGGGAACTGTCGTTTTAAACTCCACCGTGGATGTAAATCAGTCAGACGGGAATCGAAAAATCATGTTCATGGATGAGGCTAAGTTCTGTTTTTATAAATGTTGCGTTTAATGACATGCTTTTAGTGGCGAGGCTGGCGTGGTTCAGCGCGGTCTGTGATGGGAGAGAAAAGAGACGAGCAAGTAGGTCAAGTGCAAATGCACCTGTGTCTTATTGCAGTGATCGGCGTGGAGAGACCGCTTATAAGCCGCGCTGGAACGAGAGAGAAAATTGGACGCAGAGAAAGAGAACCGGTGGATCCGAGCTCTCATTTTTGAACTGTTTTGTGCCGTCGCGGTTGCCACAGTGAATGCGCGTTGTGCGCGGCTTTTGTTTGTTTTGCTTTATTTTAATAAAGTACGAGTCCCAGTCACGACGACGCGTCTTCTTCCTTCCTGACTCTTAAACCTCATCACACTTTTATTTCATTAAAATGAATTAACCGCAAGAAAAGTAAGGTTTAATACTTCATAGATGTTACTGTATTTGTTGAATTCATTGTTGTGATAACGCTGCGCAGTTTTACATGTTCTAAACAATTGTTGTAAAAGTACATTCGAACATGCCCACATCATTTGCCAAAATACTGATTAATCTTTATGTATAACACATGCTATGTTTATTTACATGGCCATAAACACCAGACGTGATAAACAATGTCAATAAACTAAACACAAATCTAAAGCAATAATACTTTCCTTACATAAACATAACTATTACCGAATGCTACATTTGGAAAATATAAAATTAAGCATGCTTTGTCGACAGAACCAGCTGCAATCGGTAAAGAATAATTGTGTTCCATAACGACAGCACGAAACAAGCTAAAGTTTGTAGCTTGATAGACGCTACAACTACAACTTCCGCATTTGTCCAGGACTCCACGCAGTACGAGCGGAAACCGAGGGTGACGCGGATATGACGCAATTGACTGGCGACTCCCAGCTCCCCCCTGCTCTAACGCCCCGTTTCCTTGGTTAAAATCGCAATTTTCTCACGATTTAAAAATAGTTGGAAACATTTGGGATATTGTAAGTAATCAACTTAACAAAATATATAACACTGGCCTTGAGATTTTGGGATATTTTAATGCAAAATTCTTACATATTGTACCTTTAATCAAAAATACAGTAAAACAGTAATATTGTGAAATATTGTTACAGTTTAAAATAACTGTTTTCTATTTTAAATGAATTTTCAGAATTAGTACTCATAATGTTACAAAAGCTTTAAATGCTTTGATAAATTGAATAAATGCAAATAAATGGTGCTCACTGAACTTTTTATCAACAAAGAATCCTCAAAAAATTATCATTTCCACAAATATGTTATGCAGCACAACTGGCTTTCAATGGTGATAATAATAATAAGAAATGTTTATTAAAGACCAAATCTGCATGAATGATTTATAGGATCATGTGACACTGCAGACTGGAGTAATGATGCTGAAAAGTCAGCTTTTCCATCTCAGGAATAAATAAAATAGATTAAATAATTTATTAAAATAGAAAAAAGTTATTTTAAATTGTAATAATATTTCACAATATTACTGTTTTTCATCATATAAATGCAGCCTTGGTGAGCATAATTCAATAAAATCTTAATTATTCCAAACTTTTGACCACCAGTGTACGTTCTCTCAAAATGTAATGAACTCTGAGAAAGGCGTTTGTTTGCACATGACATTTGGTTTTGTAACGCAATAAAATGAATAGATTTAAAGTATCAAAAAACTGCTGTTTTCAAAGATCGTTTTTTAGCTGTTTCTAATTCATGCTCACTTTGTCCATGACAGGCTGTTCAAGTGAGTGAGCAAAACCCTGGAGGAGAAGTGAAAGAGGAAACAACAGAGGCTAGAGACACGCAAGCTTATCTAGTAATACACTCTCAAATACACAAACAAAAAGATCCTCAGAGCCGTGTGGAAGAGACCAATGGACTCCGCAATACAGATTCTGACCACAAACCAGGCGGACCGTCCTGCACTGAAAGACCCGGGGATGAGGATGAGGTCAGACACAGAACCCCCCCAAAATGGTTTGACTCTAAAACAGACCCTTCAGCACGGTCATCTGTTTCACAGCCAGAGCCAGTCAGGACCTCAGTATCTTCAGAGTCCACGGGTTTGAGACCCCAGGTAAGCAGCATAGACTCAGGGTCCGTTAAACAGGAAGTTATAGTGATGCTTCCACCAGACTGGGAGGAAATGGAGAGAACCAGGCCTCAGATGGTTTCTGCTCACAGCAGTGCTAAGAAGACGCCGTTGGACCTTCAGCCTGGAGATCCTCTCACCGTTAGACCTCAAGTACAGGAGCGAGTCTCCTATCCCGCACCTCCCGTCAAGGTTCAGAGCCTTGCACCACAAACCATGCAGCATCTCAGATCACCCGTTAGGAAGAACACGAAAATAATTTTACATCCCAGCGCGGCTGTGTCAGATCACAGCGCCAGTGATGTAAACCGAGCGCAATCCATCTGCAAAGGCCTCCCTACTCCAAAACCCTCCCATGTCCGTCAGTATCCTGACGGAGCAGCTACAGGGGAGAGAAGTTTCAGCACCGTACATCCAGGGAGAAGTCTTCCGCAGATGGTCAGCGTGAGGGTTCAAGGGGACACGCGCCACCATTCGGCAAGGACAACGCACAATTGCAACCAGTGTGGGAAAGGCTTCTCTCATCTGTGTCACCTCAGAGCTCACCAACAGATCCACACAGGAGAGAGGCAGTTCTGCTGTACCATCTGCGGACGGAGTTTCACCAAACTGAGTAACCTGAAAGCGCACCGCAGGGTTCACACTGGCGAGAGACCTTACATCTGCTCAGACTGTGGGAAAAGGTTTACCCAGAAATGCAACTTGAAGAGACATCAGAGAATTCACTCTGAACTCTCACACTCCAGTGTATGACGAACCGTGGAGCTGTAATAGTGCTAGAATCTGTTATATTATATTAGTCGATGCTGTCATCATACTGAAAGCTGCACTAAACCTAACTTTGCAAACATTGTTCTGAAAATTTTCTTTTGCAGTGACGTGACTGGATCACTCAGGGGAAAATGCAGATTGTATCATATTATATAAAAAGCAGAGGACTTTTCCACTTCCTCTTGATGTTACAGGCTATTGAAGTAGGTGTGTTTGTCTCACAAATAAATGTCCAAATAAATGTTTCGTTTCACCCTAAGATCAAAAGAACATTTATGCAATTATATTTTCCTTAAAGACCTGAAAAACCTTTAAGATTGTTATTCTTTTTTTTTTTTTTTTTTTTGTGTAAATTAAATTAAACAAATACAACCGTGGAATATACTTAGAATGCTACACATGCACATTAAAATTTCTATTAGGTATGTATATACACAACCGTTCAGAAGATTGGGTAAGAATTGGGTCAGTAAGATTTATATTTTTAAAGAAATTAATACTTTTTTCAGAATGGACTCTTTAAATTGATCAAAAGTGACAGTAAAGACATTTCGAGATTTCGGTGTCATATGTTTGATTTCGGTTTTATATTCAAAGAATATGAAGCGGCACAACTATTTTCAACATTGACAATATTAATAATGTTTCTTGAGCAGGAAATCAGCATATTAGAATGATTTCTGAAGGATCATGTGACACTGAAGACTGGAGTAATGATGCTGAAAATTCAGCTGTCATATCACAGGAGTAAATCACATTTTAATATATATTAATAGAGCATAAGAGACTTAAAAAAAATCTTGCAGACACAAACTTTTGAATGGTAGGCTTGGGAGAAATGTACTTAACTCTTTAAATAATACCAATGCAAATCAGTCAATAAATAAGTCAAGTAAAATGATCATTTTTAATTTTCTTTAAAATAGACTTCAGTTTCTATATGCAAAAAGTATGATTTTTATTCATTCTTTTTTCTTTTGATTTTGGGGTGAAATATGACCCGGACATTTCACGCTTTGGAAATTTTTTCTGTTTGTTTAATGCGTTTAATTCACTTCAAATTGGAGTTTTACAAGCCTTGAATAAGATGAATACAACACACCTACTCAATGTTATTCTGTTAAATCAGATCCCTTTGATTTGTTTGTGTATTCAGATGTGTAGCATTAGCTCTTTCAAATGGTGCATATACTCACTATTGCAACAGCGTTACTGTTTTTTTTATGAGATAGCCAGTAAACTTTGCTGAACAAATTGATGTGCATATGCTGCTGTGGGCTAAAATGGTTACATGTTCACATTTAGATGTCAATGCAGATGTTTTAGGTTCAAACCTATGCAGGGGTTTTCAGATGACTATTTTAAAATGTAGTGACGTGTGGTATGGCTCCAGTATTCTTTAGAGTGTATACAAAGAGTGACAGTATAGCTGGAACATTCACGCTACCATCCCATCTTTTTTTAGTTGAATATCTTTTGCTGATTAAATGCCACACACTGTGTTGAGTTACACACTGATTAAACTCTTCCAGTAATGCATGCAAACAGACTATTGGTGATTCAGGTACACCACAGTAAGCCATGTACATTACAGCTCAATGACTGTAATTCAAATTACTTTCTTCTTCTTTTTTCTGTGAAAATGACAAATCTGAATAATGATGTTACATTTGAAATGGACCAAAAGTGCAGGAAGTTCATGTCTCTATTTTATTCATATATATGTTGTTTTGTAATGTTTATGTCAACAAAATTAAATAGTTCTCCAGCTCTTTGGTAGAGTACTAACATACAGTACATGTGTTTTGTGGTGTTCTCATTTCTTTTTCCATTTTATTTTAATTATAACTGACACATTTTGATGAAACAAAACTTTAGGCCTGTGTAGGGCAAAGATGTGGCACTTTTTACTGTTTCAAAAAAAAAAAAAAAAAGTAAAATTGATATACAGACCCTTTCCAAAAAATGTGAATATCATGGAAAAGTTTATTTATTTCCATAATTCCATTCAAAACGTTAAACTTCCATAGATGATTGATTCAGGGCCCACAAATTAAACGATTTCAAGTATTTAGTTGTTTATTTGTATATAATTTGGGCTTCCAGCTCATAAAACCCACGAAAACAGGATTTGAAAAATTTGAATATTACATGAAATCACACAGTAATTACACAGTGGTAATTCATGGTCATGGTAATTCATGGTCAATGAACCAGGTTTTGGTTCTTTTGGCAGTGTGGGCAGGTGCAAATCTTGCTGGAGAATGAAGTCAGCATCTCCATAAAGCTTGTCTGCTGAAGGAAGCATGAAGTGCTCTGAATATGTCCTGGTAGACGGCTGCGTTGAGTGGACAGCACAGTGGACCAACACCAGCCGATGACATGGCTCCCCAAACCAACACAGACTGTGGAAACTTCACACTGGACTTCAAGCATCTTGGATTGTGTGCCTCTCCATTCTTCCTCCAGACTCTGGGACCTTGGTTTCCAAATGAGATGCAAAATTTGCTCTCATCAGAAAAGAGGATTTTGGTCCACTGTGCTTTATTAAATCCAGAGTCAACGCAGCCGTCTACCAGGACATTTTCAGAGCACTTCATGCTTCCTTCATTTTCCAGCAGGATTTACACCCGCCCACACTGCCAAAATAACCAAAACCTGGTTCAATGACCATGGTATTACTGTGTAATTCCTGTGTGATTTCATGTAATATTCTATTTTTTGGAAATCCTGTTTTCGTGGGTTTTATGAGCTGGAAGCCCAAATGATGTACAAATAAACAACTAAATACTTGAAATCGTTTAAGTTGTGGGCCCTGAATCTATAATCTATGGAAGTTTAATGTTTTGAATGGAATTATGGAAATAAACTTTTCCATGATATTCTCATTTTTTGGAAAGGGTCTGTACTATCTATATTTTAGATATTATCTAAACAATATCCTAACAACTATTTCTGTCAGCCATAGAAATATGCTTTTCAAAAACCAGTGGTCCAGTGAAACAACTTGTCCTACATCACAGTTAACCCTCTAGCGGTCTTCAGTCATTTTTTTTTTTTCCAAAACAATCTTTACAAAAACAGACGCACTTGTGATAAAAAAAAAAAACCAGCATAGGAAATGAATGGGAAATACAAAAACAAACAAAAATACAAAGCAATTTTTTATTGTGGTACAATCTACAAATTATCCATGACGAAATAGTCTTTCATCGTAATAGGGGTGTAACATTATATCGTGTCACAATATATCACAATACTAAATGCATCAATATGTATTGTGTATAAGTCACCCAAAATTAATATTTCTGTGTGAGGAAAAATTCAAGTTTACAGAGTTTTAGTGTCAGTACTACATTAAACTACTATACATAATGTTGAATATAATGTATAATAATGCAATGGGGGAATATTTGTGGGTCCTGATAATGCCAAATGTCTTTTGTTACCAGTAAAAAGTGGCCAACATTATTTTAAATGTATCTAGCCAGTGACAGAGTGTGAGCATGTTCGTCTAAAATTATTCTGTATTTTCAACTTCAGAATCATCATATATATTTTTTATTCTGATGTCACCATTATCCTGTGCATTGGGTTCCCTGCACTAAGTCCAAGCTTATTCATTTCCACTCCCAATGTAAAACCAAATTAAGCATTTTCATCAATAGTCCATTTTTTGTTAACCTTTTACCATATGTCTTGGAGTATCGCAATAATATGGTATTGTGAGTTCAGTATCATGATATCGAATCGTGACATGAGGGTATCGTTACACCCCTATTAATTAATAATGTCTGAAAATACAAATATTTATATAAGGCTACACAAGCATCTAGTGATTGGCATTTGTGATTTTCTTTATTTCTTCCTTCAGCTGGCATAAATCTGCCTTCTAAGCTTTGGATTTTATATACCTTTGTATTGTAACTCTGTATTAATTTAAAACAATATGTAGGCTAATATTTGTTCTAATATTTCTATATTTTTTTTATATGGAAATGGTGCCAAATCTAGAGGTGAATAATATCTAGGACTATGATGATACATAATACAAAGTACTAAAGAAAAAGTATTATTAAAAAATATATAGTAGCCTACATTAATTTCATTTAAAAACAAACGTTACACTTATTGTTTTTGGTCAGTTTATAATTTCCAATAAATACTGAAATATTCCATAAAAATAAGAATGGTCAATTTTGGTGACTTTAATTACAGTAGACTAAAATAGAATAATGTCTCTTCATTGACTAATGAAGAGCCGTTTAAATTCCTTACAGCAGGTAATCATAAAATAATAATAATCAAATATAATAATTTGCCCCCAGTTTCACAGACAAAAGTCCTAGACTAAAATTCATGTTTGAGCTGTTTTAACTCAAAGCAACTTGTCTTGCACTGACCTGAAGATCAAGGCAAATTTGGTTTCTCATGTCATCGCCCCTTTAAAACATGTCAGTGCCATTGTTTTCTCAGGATGCACACCAGTAACGTGTTTTTCTAAGGCACGTTTATAAAAGCTAATGTCCTAATTGAACTAAGGCCTAATTCTGGCTTAATCCAAGACCTGTCTGTGAAACCGGGCCATAACATTTTACACAAAAATAAATGTGGTTCCTTCATGTAACACAGGATGAGTGGCATCTTCCAGTCCACTGGAGGGCAGTAACAGGAAACCTTCAACATTTTCTGCATCCGCTTAAGACGACTGTCAACTAAACGGTGATATTACTGCAGTAATAACGTGTCTATTCACGTTATTTCGCGGTTTCCTCTGAGAAATCCGCCGTGCGAGGATCGTTTTTATAAGGTATTTACCTCCTGAATAGTGTGACTGTTATTATTTGCATTTGTCCAGTTCATTTCTTTTACTTTTTACACAAAAGGCCCGAAGAGAGGGTGACTAGGGAGCTTATTTTCTATAGAAAACCAAGTGAATATAATCATATACAAATATACACGCATTTCTAATAACATAGTGTTGGTTATTGTATGTGATTAATAATGTGATTGTATGCTGTATCATGCACGTGGCTGCACAAACAACAATAACAAATCGCCCACCTGGTGACAGAAACTGGAGACGAAAATGTTTTGTTTTTGTTTTCGAACACGCAAACATGGCTTTTAGCTGGTCGTGGTTGCAGTTGTAACACATTTTTATAAGTCTTTATGCCTTTTCAGGGTGACTATTTTCATCGCATCAAGGCGTCCTCCAGGCGACAGCAGGACGATGTCGGAAGCCCTTTTCCTCACATTCCAGTCTCAGCTCTCCGTTGTCATGGAGACCGTCCTCAAATCAGCCATGTTTGAAATAACCAGGCTGGTGGAAGACAGCTTCCTCGAGGAAGTGGGTCATCGTAAACAAGAGGTGGAAATATTGAAACGAAGGCTGCAGTTGTCTGAGAGTAAACTTAGGGAGAGGGAGAGGGAATGGGAACGAGGGAGGAAGATACGGTGCTCTGACTGTGGCCGGACAGGAGATTCCAGCAGCAGAGATGAGAGCCAGCCGGTGGAGACAGTCCGGGGTGAGTTACAACTAGTGTTGTGATTGGTAACTAAAACTATTACAAATCCACTCATGATCCATACATTTGCCATACTGCTTATCCTCTGTATGGTCCTGGGAGGGCCGGAGCCCATCTCGGGCCGAAGGCAAACAATTAAAAACAGTTTGTATTAATAGAAATAAAATAAGTTGAGGTTGAAGTAATACAATTACTATTGAATCTCTAAAATGAAAATTGATAAAAAAAAATAAAAAAATAAAAAGCAATAGCAAGTAACACAATTACTAAAACTTAATGCTAAAAAAGTTAAAATAGCCTATATATAAAAAAGCAAATTCAGAATAAATACTAATAGTTTCTAAATAATATTGAAATATCACTGGTTACAACATATCTAAAACTGGACCAAATTGCACACACACACACACACACACACACACACACACACACACACACACACACACACACACACACACACATACAGGTGCTGGTCATAAAATTAGAATATCATCAAAAAGTTGATTTATTTCAAGAATTCAACTTAACAGGTGAAACTAATATATTATATAGACTCATTACATGCAAAGTGAGATATTTCAAGCCTTTATTTGTTATAATTTTGATGATTATGGCTTACAGCTTATAAAACCCACGAAATCAAAATCCCAGAAAATTAGAATATTACATGAAATCACACAGTAATTACACAGTAATACCATGGTCAATGAACCAGGTTTTGGTTCTTTTGGCAGTGTGGGCAGGTGCAAATCCTGCTGGAAAATGAAGGAAGCATCTCCATAAAGCTTGTCTGCTGAAGGAAGCATGAAGTGCTCTGAATATGTCCTGGTAGACGGCTGCGTTGAGTGGACAGCACAGTAGACCAACACCAGCCGATGACATGGCTCCCCAAACCAACACAGACTGTGGAAACTTCACACTGGACTTCAAGCATCTTGGATTGTGTGCCTCTCCATTCTTCCTCCAGACTCTGGGACCTTGGTTTCCAAATGAGATGCAAAATTTGCTCTCATCAGAAAAGAGGACTTTGGTCCACTGTGCTTTATTAAATCCAGAGTCAACGTAGCCGTCTACCAGGACATTTTCAGAGCACTTCATGCTTCCTTCATTTTCCAGCAGGATTTGCACCTGCCCACACTGCCAAAATAACCAAAACCTGGTTCAATGACCATGGTATTACTGTGTAATTACTGTGTGATTTCATGTAATATTCTAATTTTCTGGGATTTCGATTTCGTGAGTTTTATAAGCTGTAAGCCAAAATCATCAAAAATTATAACAAATAAAGGCTTGAAATATCTCACTTTGCATTTAATGAGTCTATATAATATATTAGTTTCACCTGTTAAGTTGAATTCTTGAAATAAATCAACTTTTTGATGATATTCAAATTTTATGACCAGCACCTGTATACTGTATATATGTATATATATATATATATATATATATATATATTAGTGATGCTCCGATTGATCGGCCGCCGATCATGATCGGCCGATATTGGCAAAAAATTGCTTGATCGGCAACCCCCAAAAGCGCCGATCAAAAAAGCCGATCACGTGACGTAAATAACTCGCGCAACTTTTCCGTATGCGCGGCAACACAACAGCAGAGCAGAGCTTGCTTAACAGTGGCAAAATGAGTTCTCCTATGACGGCAATTCAATGGCAATTATAAACGAGCGCACAACTGATGCTGGCGCGCGCAGTAAATGACATTCACGAGAGGATGACAGATCTACGCGCGAGGAAACGGGAACTCGCGAGCTCATTCAAACCCTGCGCGGGGCGCATGACATCTCTGCCCTCGCGCGCGCGCATGATCATTCCCCACACTCTCGCGCTTGATCTCCTCTCGCCTGCTGATTTTGCTCGCTCGAACACTTTTATTTTTGGCAGTCGAGGGGCGGGACTTACTGTTTTAATAACCTCAAATGTCATTGTCATTATTTTATTTTAATGGAAATGATGTAGTTTGTTCCTCAACTACATCCATTGTAGTCTGCCTGACCCCTCTTTGTTTTGAAAAATTATACTGTGCCTTATTTGGAAAAGGTGGCCTACAGTATGTTATCTTGTTTTCTAACTACAATTAAATAAATATTGGTGGTTCTTCAAGATTTTCTTGACTCTAGCATATTTCCATTCTGTGATCGGCAGTGATCGGCAATCGGCAGATCATGATTTTGGTGATCGGTAATCGGTGATCGGCCCCAAAAATGCTGATCGGAGCATCACTAATATATATATATATACATATATATATATATATATATATATATATATATATATATATATACACACGTCACCCACATACACATTCATATGTGTACATACATATGGGACGATTACCGGTTTCACTATAAACCACGATAAAATGTACTGACGGTTAGTATTATCGTTCAAAATGTAATTATCATTAAAACCGTGTTTGATTATCGCGATTTTAATAACTCACTGTAAATCCTGTCCAGCCAGCAACAGTCTGACGCAGGCGCAGCGCGCAATGTTGTTGTTTTTTTATTCGAGAAGGAATGGCGAAAGGCAGTGGCCGTACTCGGGAGATTTTTCAGCCTTTTAAGAGGACCAAGTCTGAGGTGTGGTCATATTTTGGCTTTTACAAAAGTCCTGAGTGAAACTTAGTCGAGGATGGTCACTACAATATGGGGGAAACACTTCAAATCTGCCGAGTCCTCTTGTGTGACCATCACCCACTGTTTATAGCGAACGCAAGGCAAGTTAACTTACCAAAAACTACGTCTGGGAAATAATTGGGCACAAAATGTTGTTTTGAGTTGAAGTATTTTATCTCACTCACTTGAAATAAACGTGAAGCTTCCGCGAATAAAAGTTCGCAGCAAGTGGCTTTGAGCCAAAGACGAGCGAACAAGTTAAAACAAGACTATCATTGTACACTTATACTACAGGGCCGTTGAATGCTTGAATCTGATTGGTTGATGAACGTTCTAAGGTGTGCATTATTTTCAGGGAAACGCACGGCTAAAGTAGTTCCAGGCAGGTCTTGACCGCATTACAGTTCCATATCACTTCGCGTAGTCAACTGTAATAACGGAAAATAGGATACAATTCATAACAAGAAAAAGCATTTCGCCCCATGCGCTTGATCTGCAATTTTCAATGTCTAGCTTCACAATCAATAGAAACATGCAGTTTAATTTGAATAAATAAACTATAAAGTCCTATCTATAATCAATAGAAAATTAAACTGAATATAGGCTAAATAAATGGATAGTCCTGCAGCACGGATTTTTATTGCAGATAATTTAACAAATAAATAATTATTGATAGGCCTACTTGTTAAAAGGGCTTTGGGTTTCATTTATTTGGCTAGTCTACTGTCATCTGTCAATAATAGAAAAAAAAAAGAATTAACGAATTAATTAAAACGAATTGAATTAATAAATAAATAATAATATTGACGCACATATGCTTTTCTGTCTCATTATTGCAACATCTCTCTCTAATAACTGCATTAATAACTGCATAAAGCCGGGAACACACTTTAAGGCCGGTTATGAACGTAATTTGATACTTATGACTGATCATGCCCAAACGCGTGTTCAGCGCGTTCAGTCTGTGTTCAAAGTCGGTGTTTAAAATCTGCTGCAGTCGATGAAAACAGTCAGAGAATGTGTCAGCTAGTCGTGTGTCCCCAGCATTAGTCTGCTATCAGCGGCTCAAACCTCCGTTACTAACTCTAAAATTACGTTTTGGAATTAGCAACGGAGGCATGGGATTAGATGCGTAAGAAATTAGTCCTACATACAAGAGCATTTTAATGACAAAAACTTTACAAACGTCTTGAAATACATAATCTGAACAATGTTTCGAGGTGTGGTAACTGTAGTATAAGCGGAATAATTGACTTCAGGCCGTTGAATTATTAGAAAAATAATGCACACCCGAGGTGTAACGGCCACTCCGCTTCGCGTCGTGACCGCATTACCACCTCGGGTGTGCATTATTTTTCTAATAATTCAACGGCCTGTCGTCAATTATTCCTTACTTATTACACCGATCTTTTTTTTTTTTTTTTTTTACCACACAATTACGGGGACATATTAAATTGAGATTAATGTTTTAAATCTTACCTGTTTATAAATCCATTTTGTACAGCGTACAAAACAATCGCCCAAGAACGGAGACGCAAGACGGCAAGTTGTATTTGAATGAAACGAGAGAGCGCGTGCGCGTCCGTTGCGATACATGGATGTGCGCTGTGTTATGATGCGTTGCTATTGACGACGGTCATTATAAGGAAGGAAAATGCCACAGGATATAATCTTGCTTGAAAAAGTGCATAGAGCTGCTTGTTTTATTTGTTGTTTGTTGATTTTCAAATATTAAACTGATTTTAGTGTGAGCATCAGTTCTTTTTGAACACTTTCATCTCGTTTTAACAAAACCGTGATAATGTTGATAATCACGATAATTTTGGTCACTATAATCGTGATATGAAATTTTCATACCGTCCCATCCTTTTATATTTGACGTTATCACAGGATGTTTA
Organism: Leuciscus leuciscus; assembly: GCF_965113295.1. NCBI lineage: Eukaryota > Metazoa > Chordata > Actinopteri > Cypriniformes > Leuciscidae > Leuciscus > Leuciscus leuciscus. The sequence goes on along the minus strand of NC_138727.1, from coordinate 40,281,588 downwards.
AGAGAAGATTTTCGTCCTGAGTTACAAAATACTTTCTTTACCCGCAGGATGACAGTTATGTCTTAAAAAAAAAAACAGTATTCTTTAATTGATTAAGAAAATGAGATGTCAATGTATGTTCTTCATATTATCAAATATTTTTTGTGCTGTTCTTTAATTTTGTATCTGTTCTTCTGGTGCAGGAGCAAACGCCCTTTGTTTAGGCCTAAGCCTGAGAGATCAGTCTACCAATCAGCCTACATTGACAGAAGAAATGTGGAGTACAAGACAACGCCTGGAGTCTAATAAACAAACAACAACAAACTCGCACTCTAAAGAGAAGAACGATGTATACAGGCATAGTGCAAAAGATATCATCACACCTAACTCCAGTGCACCAATTCCTCAGGATTTTCTGCAGAGGCTTCTGGGAAATTCAGCAATCCAGAGCGAGCCCACTTGTGTCTTCAAAGAGAAAGGGAATGATTTAGACCAATCCGAAAACGACTTTACTCTTGATAAGGAAGTAGACTCAAACCACTCAAGAGTGATACAAAGCCCTTCGGCTCAGGATGCGCACGAGGATTTGCCATCGTCTTCACCAAACGATAGAGTAAAATCAGAGACAGAGCTGGATCTTCTACCTGTCAAGGAAGAGGAAGAGATGGTTCCAGTGTGGGATAGCGTCAACAGAGATGACGGTTGCCATGCAGAAATGTCTGATCCGAGTCAGGGAGAGCTCAGAGGATCTTGTGATCAGGAGGAGATACAGGTAGAAAGCTTTCCAGGTCTAAACTCTCTCGACATGCCAGACGCCACCTCATATTTCACACCTTATTCAGTGAACACATTGGCACATCAAGGTATTAGGGCACAATATAATCATTTATGCACAACAGAGCTGATGCTATCTAGCGTACCAGAGAGGTCAAATTCATTTGTCAAACCAGAAAATGAACAAAGTTATCCTGGTTCAGAAAGTTCTGTCCGCTATTCTCACAATGATGTTTGTCCAGGCGAGAAAACAGTCAGTCACGCGCAATACCCAAAGTGTTTCTCCCAGGACAAACATGGGACGCCCGAACAGATCCATGAGGGAAGACCCCACCATTGCCTCCAATGTGGGAAAATGTTTGCGAGAGCGTGTGACCTCAAGGCTCATGCGCAGATCCACAAGGGCAAGAAACCTCTGAGCTGTTCGCTGTGCGAGCAGACGTTTGCGTACAACTTCGAGCTCAAGGTTCACCAGCGAAACCACTCAGGAGAGCGACCTCACGTCTGTCCGCACTGCGGCAAGGCCTTCGCTCGGATGAGCAACTTCAGGCAGCATCAGAACATCCACACGCGGGAGAAACTCTTCAGCTGCACCCAGTGCGGGATGCGATTCAATCGAGCCACCAACCTGCGAGTTCATATCAGACGGCACAGCCACGCTGGGAAGTCTTGCAATTGCCCTTACTGTGGAAAGAGCTATCTGAATCCCAGGCAAATGAAGACTCATTTATTGAAAGCCCATGGGAGAGGAGGGAAATAAATATATCTAATTTGGTCTGCACTGTTAGAACTCAAGAAGACCTCAAAGGACCCGCTGTCCCATCATTGCCACCTTAAAGACAACTGAACAGGACCTGGACAAATTGTTATGCATGGAATCATTTTAAACTATACCTCTGCATTACAGAAAGACAAGGAAACTTAGGTTTCCTTATAGATCTAATACATGCATATAGAAATTGAAATGACAGATTTACTCCCAAAGGAATTTTGCTGTTGTGCGATTAATGTGTAATAGCTGGTATAGAATATGTATTTGATGTTTTTATGTATTCCCTCCAACAACAGTAAAGATGCAGTATGATGCAGCATATCCTCTCTCCTGAGAATGTTTGTGGATCTTTTTAACTTAAGAATTTATAATTTCACTAAAAAGATACCCCGGCCTTCACTTAAATTGTGTTGTGTCCCTGTCGTTTCAACTTGCAAGGCATTTTGTTGGAAAAAGTAAATGAACCATCAGATGTAGCGACTGGTAACACCTCTATCTCACCTCAGCAAGTCGGTTAGTCCAAAAATGCTCCATTTCCTTTACTTCAGTCTTCCATTCAGACTTCAAGTCTTCTTTTCAGTGTTTTCTATTTTGTATTTATTTGCTGTGGATTTGATGAACACTGATGTTGGACAATGCAAGACTTCCTCCTCCTTAGCCATTTCCACAAGAGTTCTGTGATCTCCTGCAGCATTGTGTCTTGATGCCTGCCTCTCCTGGAGTGATTGTAATCGGACAACCCTTAACCCCGACATACAGGTCATTATCTGATGGACTGTATACTTTTTCCCAACAAAATCAGTAAATTATTCTAGCAAGACTTGTTCAGAATATTTAATTTGATATTTGTCATTTGATACTTTTTATTGTTCCTTCTGACTTTGTAAACTAATGCAAAACTGCAGATATTTCAGACAGACTTTCAGCACTCCATATGAAATATAACTTCAAATTAAATTTGTGTTGCAGACTTCACTTCATGTCTATTATGATAAACAAGCACACTACATACAGAACACAAACAGAATGAACTAATATTAACTATATTTATGAGCAGACTATTGTATAGAAATGCTTCTAAATGCATCCAAACTGTGGTTTGCTAATTTGTTGTTGTGTATGTTTTAGATTGGCCGAAGGTTTGCAGAACACCCTTCCACAGAACAAGGAAATTCACTCCCCGTAAACAGGCAAAGAACATTCAGCGTAAGAAATCATACAGAATGAATTTGAAATCATTTTTAGGCTTTTGAATGCTCATCAATTGCCCGAGTTTATTTGTTTCTTGTGTCTTCAACAGATTGTGGCCAGGGAGATCCTGACTCAGTTTCAAGTGTGGCAGAAGGCTTGCTATAGCAGGAACATTGACTGGGGTCCGATTACAACGAAGGTTCAGTTCTCTTCATTTGTTCAATTTCGATTAATGATATGCATGCAGAAAAGGGCATGTTTTCAGAGAGTGATTTTACATCTTAGTTGTTTACACTTGAACAGATCATATCGGCACTGCCGCAGTTGTATGGTCGGGAGGCAGAGGTGATCGTAAGATGCACTAAGATGCTACACAACCGCAGGGATTACCTTCGAAGGAGAGCAAAGGTTAGACAGAGTTCATAGGTTTAAAAATGTTATCTTGTATGATGATGAATCAAACATATTAAGTCATCATGTATATGGCACATAATTGTGTGAATGAAGGCAATTTTCCATAGGGCTTCACAATTTGATCTGCTGTATGATAAACAAATAACATTATATTGCTTATCATGGATGAAAGCAAATTATTGTAACATTTGTCAACTAAAAAAATAGCAAAATACTAAAAAATTCTACAATGAAAAAAAAAAAAGTTTAAAATTTACATTATATGTTTAACATAACACATTTAGATTAGTAAAATAATATGAATAATTATTTAAAAGAAATGTATTTGCATAGGTGTTCTGAAAATCCACTAGCACAGGATGATCTACCGAGATAATATTTTAAGTTGTTTATGCTTGTCTGCACTGACAGTGCAAAATGTAATTTCATCGATTGAATGGACAATATATTTTGAAAAACCAAAACAAATTGTGCCTCATCCTGCACAATGTTAAATGCGAAGGCTATAAAAAAAAGCTAATAATGAATTTGTATTGAATTTATTAAATATATTATGTTCACAAAGACATTTTATAATATAAAATGATTATAAGACCGAAAAGTTTCACAGGAGCAAGCACATTCACTCCTCTGATCTTGTTAACACTTTCACAAATGTCTTTTAAATCTAAGTGGCTTGTCTGACTGTCTGTTTTTGTTATGGTTTGTGTGATCCCGCCTACTGCCAGTTTACCCAATAGTATTTTCACACCCCGGGTTGCCAGTTGGCGCTTGGCGGACAACAAAGCAGCCATTGACGCTAGCAAACAAACTGGGTTCGCAGATTCTACATGAAATAAAAAGATTTGCCATCCATCTTAAAAGCTCTAAGGCAGGGGTCTCCAACCTTTTTTCATTTGAGAGCTACTTTTTAAAAATGAAAGTGGCCGAGAGCTACTCATGTAATACAATACTTAAATCTCTTAAATAATGTCTCATAACTCTCATAGTAACAACAATCCAAACTGTTTTAGACCTAAAATAGTTTTTGTAGGCCTATATATGTCACCCTTAAATGTCAGAGAAAAGAACAGAATCAGAGATAAAAAAAATATATATATAGAAAATTGTACTTTGCATATTATACTGTAAAAACACATAATTATAGTTGATATTATAGTGCATGATAACTAGAGATGAAATGCCATGAAAATTTCATTTCATGATTATAGTGTCCAAAATGATCACGGTTATCACAGAATCCTGTTTAAAAAGTACTAATACTACACAATAAAATCAATTCACCAAGTTTTATGTCTAAAACCAGCAAATAACAAATAAACTTAGCATCAATATGCACTTTTTGTTTACATAAACATTAAAATAATAGCATTAAAAATGATGGCCAGATTTTAAAGGAGTGTCTTGCAACATGTTATCTACTATGTACAAGTTCAAATAAAGTTTTGACAAAAAAGTTTTTATAAAAAGATAAACCTCGCATATTTCAGCCTTTAAATCATTTTTATAAAAAGAATGAGTCAAAAAAGATAAATTACTGACATTTACACATGCACATTAGCTTATCTTTTATTATTAATAGTAAAATTAGGTCAGATTTTCCTGTGGCGTCTGTCGTTGCTATGCAACCGTGCACTGCGCTCTCCACAATGACAAAGAAGTTTTAATAGCTAATGGATTTCCACCACCGAAAAACGCTTGCTGTAGCTCTGCTACAAGATTTATTTACGGAGAAGAAAAAAACATGAGCATATATGAAAAAAATATATGTATGTACAATATTACATACTCTTCAAAATATTTGAAATAACGAACTTGAGCGGCAAAAGATGCGATATGTGAACGGCCCTTGGCGAGCTACCTCCAATCAGGCCACGGGCTACTGGTAGCTCGCGAGCGACGTGTTGGAGACCCCTGCTCTAAGGCATATTTAAACGCATATACATTAGCTGATCAACAGCTCTTTGCCTTCCATTGTAAATTGCACTTGCTCCTTTTGCATGTCTTTAATCTGGCAACCCGCGTGAGCGTTGAGCCTGAGGAGGAGGGTGCGGGGCAAATAACTCCAGTATTTTGAATTTGGACTGCAGTACCCATTTCAACCACTATCTGTCAATATTACATACTGCACCTTTAAATATTGTCAACATCTCTGCAGACTGTAGCACAATGACGTAGTTCATATAATCCACTACATAGTGAATTTGGTTGGCATAGTTAAGGTTTTAAAGCAAATGCGCCATAGAGGATTTCGATGATGCACTGGATGTCTTTAATGTGCATCATTTGTCACTATACTCCATGACAAGGATGGACTCAACACCAAGAAGTGAGACCGTAAGTGAATTGAGCATAATTTATGTTGTCATTATATTGTCAATTTATTTTGATGACACTTGCATTTTACATTAGCCCTTTTGAAACGGAATCATTATTTTCCTAACATGACGCTGGGTTCTCGTGACCCTTATACTGCGCATGTAAGGATAATAATAATAATTAATTTGAACAGGTTGTCAAGGGCAACTTTATAGTGACAAAGTCAAGTGTCAAGCTCAAGCTGTAATCGTGATAATAACAAATTGTTAATATTCACACATTTTTTTTGAATGAAGTTAACCATTATTTCATTGTAAATATCCATTTCTAGATGCATATAACCATCCTTAAAAAAGGAGAAATGCCCTGCATCTCTAAGTGCACTCGGTGTTGTGACGAGTACCACTGCCCCTTTTGTGAGACCTGGGTCTACAAGCCAAGAGGGTTAGGGAGCGTTGTTAACCACGTCCAGAATCATCTGAAGTTGGCTGTCCAGCTTCATGGTGTGTATAGTGCTTCCACATCCATTCAAATGATTTTGTCAAGGCATATCAATTCACACTTGTTTTACTTTTTTTTCAGATTTCACTATTATCAAGTGTAACTTAAAATGCAGGGAAATTTCACATTTTCATTGCTGCTACTGCTCTGCCACCATTCTGCGGAAAGCACAATTACAGATTCATCTCTCAAACTGCATCCAGAAGGGAACTGCTGAGGAGGAATTTGAAGAAAACTGCTCACTTGATGGAAGTCCTAAACATGAGTAGTTTTTTTGTTATTATTGTATTCTCTTTTTTTATTAGTTTTTTTCACTAGTTCTCAGATTGTTTCGCAAGTTATTGGTTCCCTGTTGGTTACAGGTTATTCGGAATTGTAGTATTTGATGGATGAAGCTCTATGGAAATAAACATTTATTTAAAAAGTATCTGCTTGTTCTTTCAGAACTGTGAAGTGCTGTGTAAGATCCGAAACATCTATATTTACTACACTTATTTTTCATTTCACCACTAGTGAGACACAATAATGATTAAAAGCTTAGCTTTTGACATGGTTATATCCATGGATTTCTTCAATAACCTGATCCACAATTTTTCCCGTCCATATAAGTAATGCAATGTCTTGACGATCATGGTCTTGTGGAGATAAAATTCTAAATACTGCATATTAAACATTTTATATAAACACCGAACACATGAAAGTTCTGACAAACTTTCAGTTCTCAAAAACATCTGGTTGAATTTAAAAACAGCTTGACTTATAACATTACTTGACTGGTTGCTTATGTAACAGCTTTATAAACTGTTAAAAATACAAAATATTAAAATGTGTGCATAAAAGCGTTGCCAAAATCCATGATGTAGTGGGTTATATTTACAAGTAACTATACGTCATCATGCTACAGACTGCAGCAAGAAGAGTTTTTGAGTTTACAGGGTCCGTTCAATAGTTTGGGATCGGTAAGATTTGTACTTGTATTATTTTAAAGGAATAAAGGAATACTTTATTCAGCTTGGATGTATTAAATTGACCAGTAAAGACATTATCATTAAATATTTATATATTGAATATGTGCTGTTTTTTTTTTTTTATAGCTTTCTATTCATCAAAGAATCTTGAAAAAAAGTTTTCACAAAAAATTAAGAAGCAAAATGTTTTCAACCTTGATAATAATAATAATCCTTCCCACTAAGGATATTAGAATGATTTCTGAATGATCATGTTTTCTGAATGATTCCTGAATGATCATGTGACACTGAAGATGTCAAAATTCAGCTTTGTCATCAAAGGCATACATGACATTTTATGAAAATAGAAAAAAAGCCATTTTGATTTTCACTAATATTTTACAGTATTACTGTTTTTACTGCAAAATGCAGCCTTGGTGAAAAGATTCAAATTGCTTTCAATATTGCTTTCAAAAACACTAGTCAACGGGGCCATTGGGTCTTTTAACACCCACTGTGACTTGCTCTTATTCTTGCATGTGTAAATGAAGCATACAACTGAAAATCTGCAAGAGTGAAACTACTTTTGTCTGTTGACCAAACACATCTTCACACATTACTGTAAAGCAGACAAAACGGAGCGATGCATTTTCTGTTTTATAATCACAGCTGTTTGTGGTGTAATACAAAGCCATTATTGCAAGCTATACAATTCTCAGTTGCAAATGTTAAATTAGAAAATAAAATGATGTGAAACAGTATTTTAAGATGTTCTCTTTTTTTTCTTCTTTTTTTTTGCTGCAGGAAACAGCTGTGGAAAGAAATCTTTTACCTATGGGTCAGAGATATCTTGTACAACTTCAAAGAGGTGATGTTCAAAATGTACAATTTTGAATAAAATATAGTTATGTGTGACATTGTGCTCTGTTGTTTTTGTGTGCAGTTTGATATGTTTTCTTTAACAAAGGGATACAGTCATACAGATTTTGTAACATTCATGGAAACTCTTGTATGTGGGAAAGGACTGCACATGACACGAGACAGGATTGAAGAGCAATGTTTGAGGAGAATTGTTTAAAAAAAAAAGTAGATGGGGTGAATACATTTTTTATTTGGTTATGATCATTCCGTTCAATCCCAAAGTTCACTGAGAAACATGAAACACTCAGTGAAACATGAAACGCTCGACTCAACCATATAATTGCATAGATTTTTATTTTTTTATTTTTTAATAAAAAATGTACACAAGTTTACCTATTTTCCTACGTACACAAATGGGTTGCTTTATTGATAATTTTTTTTTTTGTCTAAATTAACAAAAAAGGTTTGTTTCGACACATGCCAACAATAATAAAGGTAAAAATGAATAGTTTGTCCGGGATATTGTGGAATCAGCTCCCATCGATGATTGTTTCCCGTCGGCCCGTTATGTGGTTACGCTTCACATTCCACGCAGCGACAGTGGGAGTCAGAGCGTCTGTCTCGGGCAAAATCTTGGATGTTTATCGAAGGTAAGTTGCTCTCATATGGAGCATTGAGAATATACATGTTTTACTTGAGGTTTTCGTTTCCATAATTTGCATGATTATATGATTCCCGCTTCATACTATTGATGAGGTGAGGAGAACATGCAGCTTTTCTTGTAACGGTGAAAGTTATTAATGAAAAGAGCGTCACCACTTTATCTTTGTTAGAGAGCGTGAAATATTTGACCCGAACCAATCTTTTTCTTAGGTAACTTTTTGAGAGAAATAATTTTTTGTCGTCATTAGCTTGCTTGCTTGCTTTAGCATAACTGTCCCTTTAAACGCGAGAAATGCCCCCGTCCACGTTTTCCCTCCGACATTACAGGTCATGTCCAGCTGAAACCATCAAATCCATACATAGAATTTGCAATAAAAAGTAAAAAAAAAACCTTTGCAACAGAATTACTGAGATATTTAACAAAACGTGCAACTTTACCTGCAATTAGTTTAACATTTTTTATTTTATTTTTATATTTTCTTGTAGATTGTGTTAATAACCCAACATTCTTCGAAATATCTTCTTTTGTGTTATGCAGAAAAAAGCAAGCCCTACAAGTTTGGAACGACATGAGGGTGAGTAAATGATGATTGAATTTTCTTTTTTCTTTTAAAATGTATATATTTAATAAATCACATACAGTTTAAAATATTTACAGACAGATTTAGCGACAAAATAAAAGTTTTTGTATCGTGTTTAGATGCTTCTGTTTCTTTCATTTTCTCACATATATTATTATTATTGCCAGATAGAAAAACATTAAAGTGTTAGTTTACCCAAAATTGAAAATTCTGTCAGTAATTACTCACCCTCATGTTCTTCCAACCCCGTAAGACTTTCGTTCATCTTCGGAACACACATTAAGATATTTTTGATGAAATCTGAGAGCTGGATCACTGCTTCATAGACTGCAAGGTAATTGATATCTGCCAGCCCAGAAAAGTTAATAAAGACATTGTTAAAATAGTCCAAGTGACTACAGTGGCTCAACCTTAAGTTTATCAAGCGACGAGATAACTTTTTGTGTGCAAACCCCCCCAAAAAATATCGACTTTATTCAACCATCTCTTCTCTTCCATGTCATTCTCCTAAGCTGTTGATGTAGTGTAACAGCGTAGCGCTTCTGGGTTGTACGTCAGAACGTAGGCTCACCACTGGCTGACGCTGGTCACGTGTGTGTGCTGGCCAATAGTGAGCCAACATTCTGACGCTGGGCTGGCAGATATCAGTTACCTTGCAGCCTATGAAGGAGTGAGCCAGCTCTCAGATTTAATCAAAAATATCTTAATTTGTGTTCTGAAGATGAACGAAAGTCTTACGGGGTTGGAACAACATGAGGGTGAGTAATTACTGACCGAATTTTCAATTTTGGGTAAACTAACACTTTAATGTTTTTCTATCTGGCAATAATAATAATATATGTGAGAAAATGAAAGAAACAGAAGCATCTAAACACGATACAAAAACTTTTATTTTGTCGCTAAATCTGTCTGTAAATATTTTAAACTGTGATTTATTAAATTTATACTTTTTAAAAGAAAAAAGAAAATTCGATCATCATTTACTCACCCTCATGTCGTTCCAAACTTGTAGGGCTTGCTTTTTTCTGCATAACACAAAAGAAGATATTTTGAAGAATGTTGGGTAACCGAAGAGTTTCGTGTGGACTGTCCCTTTAACATTAAGTTTACCTCAAAACACTACTTATAATAGAATATTTTGAATAATAGCTGGGTTTTAATGGTATGTTATGAAAGCTCTGTCTGAATTCATACACACTTTGACATACAAAATGGCATATTGTGCAAAAAATGGTTTGTTTGATGCTTCTAAGATTGTCACAATGAAGCCAGCCAGATAATATTAAATAACACTAAAATCAGCAGAGGTCACACAGGAACATTTAGTATCTGTTACTGGCATAAACAACTTCTATATCTGTATATATCTCCTCTGTTGAAAGGTAACCTGAACGTGGACAGCTGTTTCTCAACTTTACTCTGTATAGTTGCACAATAGAAGGGTTTTGGGTAGCTGGCAGTGAGTCTGTCCTCTCTGTGTAAGACATCCCCCACCAGCCAGCTACACACAATGGAAGCAGAAGATCCCTTATCAGCCAAGTTCAGGACTCTGATTGAAGGACTCATGTTGACGACAACCTCAGAGATAGTCAAAATATTTAGCAAAGTGCTGCTGGAGACCAGGGTGGAGATCACCCGAAGCTGGAGGGAGATCGACTTGTTGAAGCAGCATTTGGAGGAATGTGAGCAGCAAAAGACAGAGGCCATCTTCAGGGCTCAGAGGGGTGACTTCAAACGAGAAGATGACGAGATGGAAGTGTCACGTGATCATTCTCTGCTTGGCGTACAGAGCTCAAACACTCTCAGGCCAGGGGATGTGGTGAGTGGGCATGTGTTGTGCTGTCAGTGTTTCCACTTGTTTGTGTCTATACTGATTCAAGCAGTGTTTCCAAAAAACAACACAGAAGGATTTTATTTATTTGGCTAAAATATGTCCAATTTTGGTTAAATCAATGTTTCTTGTTGGTCATTATCACCAATTCTGACATCCTCACTGACATTTTATTTATTTAATGTTACATATTTATTTAATGTTTTTTTTGTTGTTTTTTTGTAGATTATTCTATTGAATCATGTATGCTCCTTTGATAATAAAATCAAAAAATAAAATAAAAATAATTCTGTTACAGGGACCTGAAGAAAGAGCAGATAATGTCTCCATTGGGAAGAGAGGTGTCAGTCTGGGGAATGCTAAAGCCAGGGGACCAAAGACAGCACGGTCAATCAGACCAGGTACTCATTTTTAATTTAATAAACTTGAACTTTTTGCAGCAGTAAACAAATTACAGGAAAGTTCCTCTACAAAATACAAATGAATACTATATATAAAAGTGGAAATAAAGAACTGTACAGTGTTCTGTACGTTTTTTTTTTCTCAAGTTTGTTCTTAAAGGGAAATTTCACCGCTGGAAAGATGAATGTGTATTTAAATTGGGTCATTTATGTAGTAGAAATGTGAAATTATTTTAGAAGTTGGTGCCTTCTAGACTGAGAAAAGCCAGAAAATGTATTTTTGGCTCATGTGGATGAAAGACGACAACTCCCAGTATGCACTTGCTTCACTGCCCTACGAGGCCACTCCCAAGACACGCCTACCAGTTACAGAGGGCAGTATCGGAAGAATGATACAACTAGGCTTCTAGTTGACTCGAAGCTGAAAAGACACCGTTTTATCGTGAGATCCCCCTATGGGCGGGTTGAAAACATGCAGAACTAGCTCCTACTACTGGCTGCAGTCTCTCGCCTCTGGACAAAAAAGCCTCCGATTTTGCATCATCTTAGATTTTTTTCCAGACACACAATACAGAAATCTCTCGTCTCAGGGGGACATGAGGGAGGGAGGCACGGTCATTTGAAAATACTACCGGGTTTCTACTGATACAAAGCTTAATGCTAATCGGTGAAGTATCCCTTTAAAAATATCACTAGTCACTAAGATGAGTTAAAATGAGTGTTAAAGTGAAAACATTTTGTGGTGATCTTTATTAGTATTTTAATAGGACTGGGTAAAAAAAAAAAAATTCATTCAAGATTCTCATTTTTATGAACTGCTAGTGTATGCTGTTTTCAGTTTATGACTGATCAGAGCTTTGTAGCGTCTCTCATCCAACAAAGAGAGAAGCCCTGTTTCCTCCCGGTATTAAGTGGTGGTGGTGTTTGGCTCGAGGTCATGGTGCAAAGGTTGATTCTAGGTTGATTTTACTCCGAACCACCCCTTTAACAAAAATTTAAATGAGAACTGAAAATATTTTTTTTTAAATACTTCAAAATATTAAATACTATAATTGTATATAAATAAGATTAAATGAACACCATTATACAATGCATGTTTTGCATCTTGTTATTATAAATAATGTGCTCTCATTGAATTTTAGCAATCCTAATTTTTGCTTTTTTGTTGTTGTAGCTTCATCAGGCCATAAGGTTCAGAAAAGCTTTGCAACTGCTGAAAAGAGGCAAGAGACGAAATGCAAACAGCTTGTGGTAAAACCCAAAATAGTTTGTCCCACCAAGGTGTCACAAGTGAAGGGGCAGAAAGCATCATCAAGCAAGACAACATCACAGCCCACATCTGAAAAATTCAAAAAAAGAAAAATAATCAAAAAGCAGAATCACGCAAATGAAATTAGTGTTGCTCGTGGTCTTCGAGACCGACAGCACCTCAGCATGCAGAGACAATGTCTGTGTTGTTCATCGGATGAGTGCGATAACCCCTCCAGAGCCCAGCAGCAGGTCCCTAGTGTGTATATCTGTCGTAAATGTGAGAGAAGATTTAAAACGGACCTCCTGTTCAAGAGTCACAAGTGCTCAATGCCTCAGAATTGCAACAGGTGTGGGCAGATGTTCACTACCCTTCAGGGGCTGACCGCACATAGTCAGGAGGTTCAACCTCAGCTTAGCTGCAGTCAGTGTGAGCAGATGTTTGCCACTCAGTGCGCTTGGACCGTGCACAAGAGGATCCACACCAACCTTATTGTTCCCGATGAAATTAAGGCTAAGAGGTTCGAGATTCGTCTCGAAAGAATCTCAGACTCCCAGCTGGAGGCTGCTTTGTCCTCAAATAGCTCTCCCTTGCGAAATAACTCTTCAAAACAAAATCTTTTGAGTGAACCGAATCCGGCTTCTGCAGGCACAACACCTGGACCTGCATGCAAACACGTTGCAGAATCCACGACGGTGAACGTACCTGAGACCAGCACGTCACAACTATCCCCCCAAAGTGTAGCAGAAAACCCAGACTCAAGACCAGGAAACATGTCGGATTCAGGTGTTGGACAGTCAAGTGTCAGGAAAGTATATGCCGTCATGTCATCTGCCTCTTGCCAAATTCAGATTAGTGAAGATGCAAATGAATTGGAGTCAGCAACTGCACATGAAACTGAAAAAGTAACAGATGAAGGAAAAAAGCCCAGTGCAAGTGATGAGTCCGGACTCTGTACTCCGCCACGAAAGCGGAAGATGACAGGTAATATTACAAAAATAGAACATGTTGATTGAATGACATACAGAACTTGACTGGATTCGCTGTTATTAGTATTCTCGTGCAGATTTATTTGTCAATTAAATTCTCATTGCTGATGTTTTGTCTGTAGATTGTTCTCATGACGCATACAATGGTGTGTTTCCTGTGGAAAATATTCTGAGATGGAGAAACAATAAGGTAGGAATACAGTGCTTTTGTGCATCATCCCATGAGCCCTTAAATCATTTTGTAAAGAAAAATGTCATCATGCTTTAATCTGACATCCATTTCATTTTTAAAGGGAAGAAATGAAGTTCGGGTCAAGTGGATGCCTTGCACATTGTGGTAAGTCTTCCTCATCTGATTTCACACCACCAAAGAGAACCACCTGTAGCATTCAGCTTAACCTAGTTCTGTTCATAAAAGTGTAAGTCAGTGGTTTGTCACTGGAGTTGATAATCATAGGTAACACGTACTAACAATGAGGTTTCATTAGTGAACTTTAGTTAACTACATTAGTGAAAGTGATGTGATGTGTAGCCAAGTATGGTGCTCTGCATTTCCCCCATCCAAGTTCACATTGAGTAGTGCATACATTTACTAATACATTATTAACATCTAAAGTTTTATTTGTTAACATTAATGTACTGTGAACTAACATGAACAAACAATGAACAACTGTATTTTTATTAACTTACTTAACGATGAATAAATACTGTAAGAAATGTATTGGTCATTTGTTGTCAGCCTGATTCAAGATTCAATCTTGAATCAGCCTGAAGGGGTTGTTATTCGCTATAACAACCGCCTCGCAATACATTATCCCGCTTATTACATGGCTACCTACCAAATAAATAAATATTTGACACAAAATATTGATTTAAAAAGGAGTTTATTGATATAAAAAACGATTGCTTCCGCTAAAGAAAATAGTCCGTTCCGCGTCCATAGCAACGCTCTGTTTTTCATGGCAACGGTGTGTTATACTTCGCAGCGGTCTGTTGTCAAGAAATAACAGACCGCATTCTACATTGGAATTCAACCAAGTCATGTAATAATGTTAGTTAAAGCATTAAAGGGATAGTTCACCCAACAATGAAAATGACCACATGATTTACTCATCGTCAAGCCATCCTAGGTGTAAATGACTTTCTTATTTCAGACGAACACAATCGGAGATATATCATAAAATGGCATGGCTCTTTCAAGCTTTATAATGGTAGTGAAAGGAGGATGAGATTTTTGAAGCCCAAAAAAAGTGCGTCAATCAGTGGGGATTTCTTTAAGACTGCAAGGGAAGCTCGGCTTCCCCTATAATGTCAAAAAAACTTATGGTCAAATATGTACTATTGTGTAGCATTTTATTGACTAAAAATGCGTTAGAAAACGTTCATCTCAAAGACGAGTTCGTTCAGAATCAGTTACATATAGCAGGTCGGCTGACTCGATTGCCTTCTCATACATTCCCGTAGCGTCACAGTGCATTTCCCTGTTGAAGCCCAGCATCCATTGACTTCAGTGGGGCTGCTTTGAACAGTTTTTTTTTCAGTAATAAGGCCTTAAAGACAAACTCATTTACTTTTCCATTATAATAACCCCTTAAATATAGACACTTTGGTGTGGTGGCAGCTCCCAAAGCTGAACTCAGTTAATTATTTTTAAATAAATGTGGATTGCCGGCAGGTTTAAACCTTTTTCTTTTCTTTTTTTTAATCCCTGAAATTTAATTTTCTATTTACATTTTATTTACTTTTCTCAGTGGGGCAAAGTTTCAGAACACGTGGGAACCAGCTGAAAGCTTTCCAGGATATTTGGATGACAAGAATGAAGAGCCAAAGAAAGACTAGAAGGATCAGAAATGATGTATATTGTATAGTATGCTTTTATGAAGTTCTCAGTTTACACTAAGCATGTGTGCTTTACAATGCAGTTAATTTAATGAATGTTTTCTCTCCATGCCATGTTTTTCCTGCAATATATCATGGTTGTGACCAGTTCCACACAGTTACCCTAGATAGATGAGTAGTGAAGTTAAATAGGTAACATTACGTTTAATACATGGTCTTAAGTGCCTGAGATCAAAATCTTTGCTTTATAGCTTGTCATTATTGTATAGTAATTTAGTTTGACTTCAGACGTATTTGAGTGTTGAATGTGTATATTTACTTCTCTGCAATCCGTGGTTAAGATTGGTTCCTTTTGTTAGGTGTTGCTCAGTGTTTTAGATGTTTGTGGTGAGCCTTATATTGATGGATTCTTTTTATACCCAGCAGTCGGATTTTAAAATGCTATTAATTGACACAAATAGTTGTGGATTTTTGTCTTTAACACTAAATATCCGTTTATTAGGCCTATCCAGTTAATGAGGAATGCCTCTACCTGCTTTGGACTTGATATACTAAAGAATTATAATGTGGCCATACGTTTGGTTTTTGCAACAGTGGTAGATGTATTGAAACGCACACTAAATTGAATAAACCATTTTTAAACCTGCAAGGCTCTGTAACTTCACCCATCCATGACATGCCACTATTTTCTGTCAGATTTCTCTGTCTGTATGTTTCTCTGCTCTGGAAAAAAAATCTCGTCATAGAAGACGAGATATGTTTATAGTAACAATAGTAAAAACTAACATGCATAAACGGGAAAAGCTGCAAAGCAGAATCAGCATGGTAAATAAATACGTGAACTGTCCTGCTAACCACAATTAAATGCTGCCTCTGAGTCTTCAAAAAGCAATGCGAAAATACGGTGCTAAAATGTTGATCGCTTATCTTTAGAATTTTTTTTCTGTTTTTCCCATACTGTATTTCAGAAAAAATATGTAGGTAGGTTGTGGCTTTCACAGCTATGAAACACCTTAATTGTTTGTGAGAGTAAACCTATTTCCTTTGGCCAAACAACTTCCTGCTGCAAGAGAGTGTTGCAGTGCGAATGGATTCTGGTCTCAGAACAGGCGTTGGTGTCTGAATTGTCGGAAATAACCTTCAGTGAACAGGCAAAACTGATCCCATTACAGCAGCTGGTAGTGAACGTACTGAAAGCGGGAAGGAAAACAGAGTGAATTACAGAGAATTTCACCTGAAACGCAAGTAAAAGAGAATCTAACACTTGACTAAAGAAGTAAATGACTGCTTTCTGCTTAACAAAAATTCTTTATTCAATTGCCTTCTTTAAAAGCAAAAAATGTTTTAGTAGGAAATCACCAAGTATTTTCCTTTAACTGTATTTAAGAGACTATACCAATAACAACACTGATGGAAACATAAAAAAAAACCCTATACACTGGGAGTGGGCAGAGAACGGTTTTACTTCCTTTGACTGGAAATATTGCAGGCTTTCAGAAATCAAGCAAACACTGGACTGACAACAATGGTGTTATCATGCTTAATAACAGGTAAGATTTAAAATTAAATATCTTGAAAAAAAAAAAAAGATTTAAAATGAACTTCATAAAATAAGTGCTATCATGCAATTTCAGTGTATCTGTTACAGGGAAAAAGGCTTGGTTACACAATTTTGTGTGCATTAAGCATATATTTTTAGTTAAACTTAGTCAATGTTTTTTAGTTAAAACAGCTCAGTTATACTTAGAAGATTCCAATATATCCAAGTCTGTGATTTTGAGTAAATGGAAAAGTCCCGTTAGTGCCTGACAATTTATGTTTTAGAAAGACTTTCACAGTGCAAGGGAGTAACTTGTTTCTACTCTGGCACAGGCAGTATATTTCCGATAAAGTGAAGCAATGTACAATATGGTCTTTATACATGCAGCCACAACCAAACCATAAGCTCTATTCTTCAACACTGTGGAAACCCCAAAAACGTCAACATAACAGAAACCATTTTAAATGTCAAACATCACTGAACTTTAAACATTAAAAACACATAAAATAACACAATTTCAACATTTACTCTCTGAGAATGTTGAGAACTAACAATCCAACAATTCATATAAGTTAATGCAAAAAATAAAAAAACATTCATGTTGTCCCAACACAAATGGATTAAGTAATCATATATTTTACATTGAGTGGATTGAACACAATGCAATTAAGTAAGGACAAAATATATAGCAATTGTGTTGCTTCATGATTATCTTTTCTTTCTGCCAGTTCTCCTAATTCTCCCCCTAAACCATTTGGAAGCAGTACAATTGAAAGAAGTTAACCTTGGAGACACAGTGGTTTTAAAGTGTAACATCTCTTTCTACAATGACATCCACTGGCTAAAGATGAGTGAGGGGCGGCCAATGGCTCTGATGGTCACAAGTCTAAAACATAATGGAGAACTGTCTGTTGTCTGGAACTATAATGAAAGTCGTTTTGAGGGTTTTATGGAGGAGCAAATGACTGGGCTAAGAATTTCCCAAATCTCCACTAGCGACCTTTCCACATACCACTGTGCAACATTATATAAAAAACACTTGGATTTCGACAATGGAGTGCAACTATACAGTAAGTGAGGGCATTGGATTTCTTGAGATATATGTGAGCATTATAATTATGTTTTTTTTTTTTTTTTTGCTCACCTTTTATATGTTGTTTTTAGCAAATCAACAAAGCAAAGAAAAACCCTTTGATCATGTAAAAGGTAAGAGTAAAAGTGCTGCTTTTCTATATATTTGGAAACACTCACTTGTAGTCCTTTTACTGATATATGTTTTTGAATTAAATATAGCATAACATTTTGTGAGCAAAATTCTTTCCCAACCCTCAAGATAAGCTCTTGTTTATTACTTATTCTCTTTATTTCCTAAAACCAGATTTGTCAGGAGGTCTTCATGGACTCTCTCTGCATTACCAAGTATTTGCAGCAGTGTTGTGTGTTGGCCTACTGGGAATGTTACTGGCGGTTTCTGTGGTGCATATGAAGACCAGAAAGAAAAAAATAATCCACAACATTGAAAAATAATTCCAAAGCCGTTTAACCCCTCCCCCATGTGTCACAGGTTTTTATTTTATTTTTTATTATTTGTTTACTTGGTAAAGATAATTTCATGGGGAGTACAAATCAATTTACTCAGTAGATTTTGTTTCTTTCAAAAATTCCATGTTGTAATCTTGTAGAATTATCTTTGTCTACTTTCACTTGTGATCTAATATCCAGGGTGGCCTCAATTCTTAATAAATCAACAACAAAAAAAGGATGTAAGATATTTGGTCTTTATGTCTTCCTTATAACAGTATCATGCATGTGGTGTTTTAAGTAATTGAATTGAATGAAGGACCATATTATTTTAGTTCAGTGCTTATCAACCAGTTTCAATACTAGACTGTCAATTCATTCTTCACAAAAGTGGTTTATTCAGTGTAGGAAAGCCTCTCCATAAACCCGTAAAAAAGGCCTCAAGTGGCTTTGAGTTAAAAGGATAAATTCACCCACATTTTTTAATTGGCCTATGATTTACTCACCTTCAAGCCAAGGTGTACATGACTTTCTTCTTTCAGACGAATACAATCAGAGTTATATTAAAGAATCCTGGCTCTTCCAAGCTTTATAATGGCAGTGAATGGCAGTTTCTGTTTTGAAGTCCATAAAAGTGCATCTATCCATGATAAAAGTGCTCCACACGGCTCCGGGGGTTAAATAAAGTCCTTCTGAAGCTAAATGATGCGTTCGTGTTGGAAAAATAGTCATATTTAAAACTTTATCAACTAAAATAACTAGCTTCCAACAGATGGCCGTACGCATCGATTTAAGGTGAAAAAGTAACCCTTGACTTTGACACAAAATGCATTGATGAACACGGAAGCGCAGAGGATAGAGCAAAACAAAACACCAGTCACGAATTAGAAGTCTAAAACGAGAATTTTTAAAGAGAAATATCAGAGGAGCTTGAGTTTGTTGGCCAGTCCTAGTTGTTTGAACCGTGAGAGGTTCACGGTTACTCTTTTGGCGTAAGTCGACTTGCGTAGACCGTCTGCCGGAAGCTAGTTATTTTATTTCAAAACAGAAACAGTCATTCACTGCCATTATAAAGCTTATAAAGCAATTACAAAGCTTGGAAGAGCCCACAATCCTTTGCACACATTCATTTCACAAAAAAGCATTAGCAGAAAATTAATCGGCACTGAGCTTGTCATAATTCACTGCATAAAAAAATAAAAAAAGATTTTGTAGATAAAGGCATAATGTTTTTTGTTTTGTTGTAAATTAATAATACACATTATACTAAACTATACATAATTTAAACCACTGGGTGGCCACAGATGGCTGTCATTAACAAAGATTTTTTATATAAAGTATTTTTTTTAAATCATAATATTAATAATATTTTCATTTCGCAACGTCTGAGGCAGAATCTAACCCAAGATACACTGCAGAGTTAGTTTCAACACAAATAGCACTTGGGTGGGTTGAGGAAGCGATGCCAGATAAGGTTTTAATTTGCTCAGATTCAGAGGCATCACTCTCAAGCCTCCAAACTTTTTAAGTATGTCGAAGAAAAAAAAAGGTTATTTTATATAGTAAGGCGTATGGGAGTTTTAGTACACTTTTTCTGAGTACCGCACAAGGACATGAAAAAGCAGACAAATTGCCGTATAGGAAGAACTTAAACTGGATAACAACTGAACTTTTTTGAATTTTAAACAGGGTGTAGGAAAGTGTCAGATTCAAGAAGCATGTTGTAATAAATTGCAGAAATACTGGGGAACATGTCAGAAAGTCATACATTTCCATAAAATACAAAGTGTTTACATTTCATATAATGGGCGTAGGTTTCCATTTCCTGACATATAACCTTCATAGACCTGTCCTGTGTGTCTAATATATGTCAGGAAATGGAAACTGTAGATGATTAAATACCAAACATGAACAGGAAACAATTAAAGGGGATGTCTAATGCTATGTCATGCATTCTGACTTATTTACACTGTTAAAGAGTAGGATTCTCATGCGAAACATGGCCAAAGTTTAAAAAAACGAGTTAGACGTATGTAGTAAAGTATTTCTGTGCCAAATACACAGAATCGTATAAGGTTTGGAAAGGTTTTTTTTTTTTTTTTTTTGCCCATAGACTGGTATGGCCCTGTATGACGTCATAAAGGACGGAAGTTCTTGTATGGGCACTTCTCCTAAAAGAGCGCATGCATACATTAACCAGAGCGAGCAACGCCCATAAACACGAAATCAACAATGTCACCAAATAAGTGTGTTTTTGGTTCAGAGGGAAAGATAACCTTGTTAACCCATGCGTTAGGGGAACAGTGGATGCAGTTCGTTTTTTCCTGGGCAGCAACGGAGTTGTGCAAGTGTGTGCTGTGTGTTTGTTTGTTTGTTTCCGGCATTTCGATGACAAATGTTTTATAAACACGGCTCAGTTCGACGCTGGATTTACAGATCGTTTGAAACTGAGAAATGGAGCGGTTCCAGTGCTAAAATATCCCGGCCGTGAGTGTTTTCTTTTGTCGGCAGTCTAATGCTAGACTGCTAGACTTTTGTAAGTCCATTGTGACGATGCTCGTAACTCTTTTGCTCCACCCACGGCACGCCTTCAGGAGCTCGGCTGTTTTCGGAAAGAATCGGTAGGATCAGGGCCGGATCTACCATATGGGCAATCTGGGCACGTGCCCAGGGGCCCTTGCGCAGAGAGGGGCCCTCCATGATCTGAGTTTTTTTTTTTTTTTGCTATAATAAGGATTAGTCTATATTTAATTTATAATTTATGCATTGCAGTTTGGTAACTTTATTCAATTTCGGTATATGTCCTAGGTCTACCTGTTAGACAGGCACAGGTAAATATGACATTTATTTGTAAAGGCCATTGCACACTGAGTCCGAAATTCGCATCCGAAATTTTCGCACGTTAAAAAAAAAATTCGACCTCACGTTGTGTCAATCACGCTTGCACACTGTCTACGAAACTTTCGTCCGTAATAAAAAAATTCGGATCGGGTTCGATTTTCTGCGTTTTTCGCATCCACAGCCAGTATTTTGAGAGGTTTTTTGACAATTCAGAGCCTACCGTACAAGCGAACGACAAAATCCAGAGTGGCGTCTGACCATAAGACAGTATATAAACGCGTCTGACAAGCAGACAAGTGTCTGTCACACGCCAGCCGTGTGTGTGTGTGTGTGTGTGTGTGTGTGTGTGTGTGTGTGTGTGTGTGCGCGCGTGTCCCCGTCCCCGTGTGTCCATACCTTAGACATACTGCCAGTCTGTTCAGGATCGATTGGTTCACGGAAATTGGTGGTCTTCTTTTTAATATGTGGAGTATCGCCAGCAAAGCATCAAACTGTTCCACTGACATTCTGAGGTACATTTTGAATCGCTCGGGATAATTTCGCAACTCCTTGATAAGGAGGTGAAACTCTCCTTCCTCTCGGCGCAATCTCAGGATTGGATGGACCCAATATTTCCTCTTTCTTTTTCTCTTTTTAAGAAGAAAGAGGGCAACAAAATCATCCTCACTGCTTGACGAATCCAATTTGAATTTGTTGCGTTTTTTTACGCAAAGGTTTAATAAATACGCATCGGACTCAGTGTGCAAGGTTTCTGTGCGTGACGAATTTTAAGGCTGACGAACACGAAAAAACGCATACGAAAATTTCGGACTCAGTGTGCAATGGCCTTAACTCTTGTATTATTGAGACAAATAACAATATTTAATTTTTAAAAAATATTATTTTAATTTGAAAACAGTGCATTTAGTTGTTGTTTCTAGTTTGAGTTGAGAAATAGGCTACAAATTTCAGCATTATCACTAATCTGTGTGTGCATTTTACTTGAGAAATAAGCAAGTTAACTCATGAAACCATTTGTTTACTATATCGCAATTGCATATCGCAATATTGACCTCAATAATCACAATATGACATTTTCCCCAAATCTTACTTTTCAGAAAAAATGATTTTGTATCATTGTCTTGTGAACTAGTCATTCAGTGATTGGCATGTTAAATCCCACACCTGGTGGGCCACCTGTGTGTGTTCCTTTGGAGGGTGTGGTTGTCAGGTAGGGGAGGGGGCCCATGAGCTTCAGTGCCCAGGGGCCCCTGGGGGTACTAATCCAGCCTTGGGTAGGATACAGCGGATCTGTCTTTTATAAATCTGATAACTAAAGACTTCGGAGAAATGAATGATGCAATACTACTCTATATGTACTAAAGATTAACACGAGATAGGCAGTAACTGTGTGTGTTATGTGCCCTTTAAACTTATAAGAAAATTAAATGCTTTAGGAGAGCAGAATTCACAGCAGTATTTTAAATATAGGACCTGGTATTCAATCTTTGCTATACTCCAGCACAGCAGGTGGCAGCGTACCTTTTCAGTTCGTAGGGGTACCTTTTCAGAAGAAGAAAAGTTTTTGTTGTGTTACACACCGTAATACATTTTTGATTAGTGGATATTTATTAAACAAAACGTTTTATTTAGAAAAAAGGTTAAGAAAGTAACTTAAAATCGCTATATTAAAGATTCTGCGGTTTGTTTTAACGATTGTTTTCTCTCACTTTGAGCATTTCACGCAATTAAATGCCCACTCTGATCGATTAATAGCACTGTGATTACTTTTTACATTCAGTGGAATAGAGCCTATAAAATTCGGAGCAAGATCTTGAAACCGGACAGGTGTGTAAAGTCTATATATGGAGGTGCTATTGGTTGAACATTTTCAAGCTTGTATTTGTCATCTAAACATATTCTGCATTACCAGTTGTTTTAACCACTAATAGGCCTTTTGAATACTTATGTTTAACTGGTGCCTTAATAAAAAAGCAATTAAAGTTAAAGCAAAAAAAGTTAATCAAAGCAACAACTTTATTTTTTACTAACTTTTATATTTATAATTGATATATTTTATGTTATAATTTATAACTATTTATTAATATATGTATTAGTTATTAAGGTAGTTAAATTGTATTAATATTTGCTTTCAGTAATTTTTTATCTCTCAACAAATGATGTTGAAACTGTGTAAGACACAAATGATTGACTGGAAGTGCTTCTCTCAGTCTTTCACCCTTTTTGTGGTTAAATAAATTGCATTATTTTGTCTAAATTAAGTCTTATTCTTGCTTTCCCTCGTAAATGCTCCAGTTTAAGAGTCAAACTATGATGCCATTGTGTCATGTACCAGCCAGGAACCCATCAGGGATCCCCAGTTATTGTCTTCTATTACTCTTTGGTAAGATGCCAATTTCTATTCTTTTGTGAAATAATATATTGTGATTTCTCTTGTTGATAACTTTTTAAATAAGTGATGTGGTCTGTCCACACATTTAGCTGCTTATTGAGCTCTGTTCAACTTTATTGCATTGCATCATCAATGGTTACTATCACTAATCA
The DNA here is from genome assembly GCF_965113295.1 of Leuciscus leuciscus. Lineage (NCBI taxonomy): Eukaryota > Metazoa > Chordata > Actinopteri > Cypriniformes > Leuciscidae > Leuciscus > Leuciscus leuciscus. The sequence continues at coordinate 40,257,831 of NC_138727.1, read as the reverse complement.
CTTTGTCATTGCAAAAGCCTGTCACTTCCCTACACATTATAGTGTTTTAATTAGTTGCTATTTAAACTAGCTTTTTTGTTTGATTGATTGTTCGTTTTTTTATAATGAAATGTCAATCTAAAATTAATTTTTATTTCTGTCTTCCCTGCTCGCTATAGCTGCCTGTCTGAGTGGAAAAGTCCCTGATGCGGTGAAAGTTAGGGATACTGCGATTATCCCTTGTAACGAGACATGTAATGGCAATCTCTTATGGGAATTAAAAACTAAAAATGAAAGGTTGGATGTCATGAAATGTGTGCAAGGGACTTGCACAGAAGGAGATAGGTTTGAGAACAGAGTAAGCATCTCTGAAAAGGCTGGAAACCTGTCTCTAAAACTGTATTCTGTTGTGTACAACGATGAAGGCTGGTACAAAGTCTTGTGTGATTCAAAGTTTCTTTGTAGATTTCACTTGGAAGTTTTTGGTAAGTTCTGTCTTCATTAGTTAAGCATGATAATAGATCATTTATTTAATTGGAAAGTTTACCATCCTAGTTTGCTTGCCACAGTTCGATGTGATATCTTTGTTTTGTGTCTTTTCATTGTTTAGTCCCCACTACTGTGAATGCCACAATCAGAAGCAACGTCACACTACCCTGCTACGCACGTACAGAGAAACGGATCGCTGACGATGCTGTGAACGTCTTATGGAAAAAAGATGACCAAATTGTGTTACAAGTTCAAAAAGGAATTACAAATCATGGTTCAAGTTTTACAGGCAGGGCATCGGTTTCACTACCTCATTAAGGACGGAGATCTATCGCTCACCATATTCTGGGTCACCACGGCAGATAAGGGATTATATCGGTGCTATCACAATACAGAAGAGGAACATGGGCATCCTGGTGCTGTCACTCTTAATGTTATAGGTTGTTGAATGTTACTTTTTTTTTCTTTTCAGTGTTTCTTTTTCTACAGAAAAAGAAAGGCTTATTTGACTAAAATGTGCAATTTTTTTCTTCAGCTCATCAAAAGTTCTGTGCAAAGAAGTTTGGCGACAATCTCACCCTTGACCTGTTCGGCTCAGACCCTGTGGCGGTAACTTTCACTGGTTCAGCTGAGACCCGGGTTTGCAGTGTGAGGGGAAACGATGCTGCGTGTTCACCTGAATACGCCAACAGAGTATCTGTCGTGAATTACTCCCTCGTGCTGGGCATGTTGACATCTTCTGATCGTGGGACGTTTACTGTGAAAGACAAAATGGGTGAAGTCATTAGTATCAACACTGTCACTGTGGAGGGTAAGTTTTATCGTAAAAAAAATAATAATCAGATTTTCAATGAAAAATTTGCTAAGCTTTTGTATTCTCTTTTCTGTCGTCCACAGGTGTGACCCAGAGATATTACTACGTAGCTCTGTCTGTACTGATTGGTTTTCTTTTCAGTTGCGTTTGTCTGTTCTTTCGGTGTCATAGAAAGTCACAAGCGAATGCAAATGAGTCTACTGGGGATACAGAGCCACTCAGAGAGCCTGCATTCATTGGATTGTCACAACAAGAAACTAGCCCAAATATTTCAGAGGAGTCTGACGTTTATCCACGCACACCTGTAGAGGAGACCATGCCTATGATGGTGACCTCTGAGAAGCAGGACAACACTGAAGAGGAGGAATCTAGATTACCTCTGGAATAAGACTAGGAGAAACAATGTAGGATACTTTAAGGAAAAAGTATAGTTCTTCTGCTGTACTGTATGCAATGAGAAAGATGGCATTATTTTTAGGGTACTCTTGGGATAATTGCATAACTGTGCCATTGAACACAAAGAGTTGTTGTTTTTTTAAGCTCAGGAATGCCTAATACTAGGAAAACATGAACTGCCATTTCTTTGTATAAAACATTTTTAAAGGTAAATGTTACTAGAAATCATGCAAACAGGAAAGGGCACATGTTTTTAGGTTTTTGTAGTAGCTTCCAGTTAGCCACAGAATGTACACGGAGTCTTTTCCTGATTAGCTAATGTGGCTGACAGACATCTGAAGTCGTTAGGGTTGAGTAAGACATGATGGAACTGCACAACTATTATTCTTACCATAATGGAACCAACTTCTAGATGTCAGATGTGCCCTCACTGCATTACTCTGCACTTTTTCTTGTTGTGCTTTGATACATTGCACTTTTGCTAATATTCTAAAGCTTTAGTTTTTTTTAAATGTATTTAATAGTTGTTACTGTAATAGCTTTAGTTGAATGTCTTTGTTATTAGTTAACCTTTGTGTTCCCATTTCACATTAAATGACTGTGATCATGAAAAAACAAATTCAAATGTTATGTTTACAGAAGATGAACATGTATTAAACTATTTTTTAAACAAAATGTCTTAACTTTTTTTGTTGTCTACTGATAATGATGTTTGTTTCTCTACAATTTGAGAAGATAAAATGATAGAACAATCTGATATTTTTCAGTTATGATCTCTTTTTCTCTTAAGTCCCAACAAACGTACACAAGCTTAAAAATGTGTGTTTGTTCATGTAGAATATAAAAATTCACAATAAAGGTATATGACCTGCCTATACTCATTTTTTTTTTTATTACTACTGTTTCCCACATTTTAAAATGATAAAGTTATAAAAAAATTAAACCCAGTATAGGTGTTTTGTCCTGAAAAAACAAAACAAAATGGAAATCAAACGATTTTAGATTCTGCAAAGTAACAAAAAAATGAGATATGAACATGTCATAAATTATATGTTTGACATGTTTTTGCATAACTAATGTAATTAACCTATAGATTACAGCTACCTATGGATTTACAGCACTTATACATAAATAAGCGAAAATCCCCAGCTAAAACCAGGGTTTTTTTATATTTTTTTTATATTTATAAATACTGTATGTAAGTAGACATTGTTTTAAACCATCAGGTCAAATTACAGGCTTTCAGTTAAGGCTGCTTTTGTGGTCTCATGGTCTATAGGGCTGGCATTTGTTGACTACATGACAATGCGAATGATCTAAGACCTAAGACATTCAGACCAGGAGCAATGAGATTATAACACAAACAGTGTTTTCATATAGGTCAAGAGAAAAACTACAGCTGAGACCACATTTTTGTTTTCATCTGTCTGTGCAGGTTACAGTGAATGTGATGTCATGTGACGTATGCACTGATGTACATCTGTGAACGTTTAGTCCAAAATCCTTAAAAACTCAAATGACCACAAATTCTTCCAGAATCCTGGTGGTGAACTTAAAAATATATGAATAACAAAACCATAACTAATGCTTCCCAATACCCCACTGATAAACAAAGCTGGATTAGTGTTGAACTCTAATTGGTTGAACTAGACCATCCAGCTCAATAAAAGACTGGAGATCTACTGTACTGTACTGTACATGACAGAGCAAATCACTGCTGGAGTGACATACAGGTGGGTGCCAGCAACATTTTTGCTATTAAAAGATGATTTAAATATCAAATTCAGACTGTGTCATTTTAAAATGTGCTGTTTGATGATATTTTTCAGATTGTAAGATGAAGAACTTTGTTGTCATCTTTATGGTACTGGCCATAATGGCTGATGTGAGTACATTGATTCACTCTAATCCATTTAATCATGTTCTTTTCTTTTGGTAATTCATGACTGATCAATACATGCTTTAATCACTCCGATACTTTCTTCTCTTCTAGATCACCTCAGCCAAGGTAAGATCATTCATATCATCAGGATCATCTTGTGTTAAGTTTGTTAATATTGACGCTTTAAGCTGCACTTATTTTTAGAAGCTGCGTCTGATCAACGGTCTGAATGGTGGTCTGGTTACCGGTGGGAATGGAGTTAACCCTCAACTGGTGGGTGGTCTGAATCCACCCATGTTTTCTGGTGGTGCTGCTGTTATAGGACAGCCTCCGTTTACACAAGTAGGGACTGATGATTTACCACTTAAGTGCGTTATATCCCACTGGGATAATGTTCTAGGTGATTAAACTCTTTCATGTCTGACAGTTTCTGCCTGGAGCCGCTCTTTCTCCGTATGTGCTTCAGCAGCCACCTGTGGCCGCAGTTCCCTACGCTCCACCCAACATGGGACCTCAGTTGGCTTATCCTTTCGCTCCCTCTAACGGGGTATTCATTCATGTTCATTCACAACGTTTATGTGTAACAATATACATCTATTTCCAATCTAATCTGAACCATGTTCTGATAAACAGGGGCTGCCGTATTACATTGGTGGGCCCCAGAATCAACCAGGGTTATTCCCTCCTCAGCAGCAAGTTGCGGTAAACAAATCTTCTAGTTGCTAGTACTACGCTAATGCAAAAAAGTCAAAGCATGGACTACAAATTATGTTTCTGGAACTTTAGGCTGGACAAGGCCCTATTGGAAACAATCAAGCTGCAGGCCTAATACCACCAGGTTCACTGACTAGATTTAAGGTAAGTTTTATCATGCAATTTCATAGCGTCAACCCTTCGTCCATCATCAAGTATTTCCACAGATTTTAATCCTGAGAAGGAATGATTGCTTTTTTTTATTTTTTATTTTATAAAACATACAGGAGAAAAAAAATCTTCTTTCTCAAAACCCTTGTTTTTTCAGGCACTGGTGGTCAATTTTGTAATTTTTTATAATTTCTCTTAGACTTGTGGAAAGAAAACAACCAAAATGCATATTTATTTGTTTTATTACACTTTATCTGTTTGTATCTGCTGATTTCAATTACAGTGCATATCTTTAAAGGCTGTTTTAACAAAATTAGGTTTTTTTTCTCATGCACGATAAGCTAGAGATCTCCTCTTCAGGGGCACTTACACCAAACTTTACAGTTTTATTCCTATAATATATTCTGAAGGTATTTTATAGTTTACACGTAATTTACCTGATATATATTCAACATTTTACTCCTAAAAACATTTTTTTATTATATAATTTGTATTTGTTGACAGTAGTTTCTGATTTATGGAGTGATAAAAAGCGATATCCAAAATATCCAAATCTTTAACTTTAATATAGCAAAATGAAACATGAATTTTGAATCTGGCTTTTTCCAATATTCAGATTTCCGTGCTGTGCATTTATGCAAATTAGTGCATATTTATTTAGATAATGGATCATTTGCATATTTGAACAACATTTCAATAGATTTTTTTTTTTTCAAGTCAAATCATTTCTGTTCTTTAAGTTCTTGGTACAAAGTGTACCTGTAACTCGATTGTTTAGCAGTGTTTTTGCAGCATTCAAAAGGCAGAATTATTGTCATCCACCGTTCTAACTGTTAAATCATTCTTCATTTTCCTCAGCGCTCCTTCCTCAGAAGGACCACAAGACCACCGGTCTCAATCACCCAGGTATGTAGAAAAATCTGAAATCGAATGGGTTGTGTTGTACATTCTAATATAATTCTGACTTTGTCGTCTGCATACAGATCCCAGCTCAGGTCAGCCCAACTGTGTCTGGAAATTTGAGTGAAAGACGTGTTTGAATCGCTGAGGTGTGTTTTACATGCTTTGTTAGACATATATTTTAATGCACATTAATCATTACCTTTGCTGAGAATCTGTTTGTTTCTTTTCACAGATACTTTCAAGATATCTCTTCTTTTCTACATTGTCATTTTCTATTCACAATACATAATCATTGCTGATAAGTAAAATGTATTCCTTATGCACTTTCTAATTGTCTAACCCTTTGCTTTTTACTGACAAATCATCAGCATGTGTAATAAATGTTTATACCGAATACTAAATAAAAGTCACTAGTTTGTTGCAACTGTGAATATTTTCTCTTTCGATTTTACACTCTATTGTGTTATATTGCCATCTACTGTTTTCCTGAAGTCATTGTGAACATTTTTAAAGGGAAAAAATAACATCATAAGGTTAATACTATCATGATGATTATGATCACCATCATCACTGTTTAAAAAAAAGAAGAAGAAAAAAAAAGAAGATTATATCCAATTGTCTTTGTTTTTTTGCATTCTCAGTCACTAAATTGTCTCAGTCCCTCACAATGCAACCAGCTCTCCATTAAGGATGTGTATTCTTTCTCTGACGAAACTCATTTCTGATGTTGGCACTGACTAGACTAAAGAAAACCATAACAACTATTATGGTTCAGACTAAAAGCATGCCGAAACTGGGGTTGTTTCAGAAAAGATTGTATTACCACAAAATAGCATCAGGACTGAAAAAGACGCAACTCTTCAAATGTTATACAGACATAATAAAGACAGTAAACTGCTTAGATTTGATCATACATTTTGGGGTCAGTAAGATTTTTTTTTGCGTTTTTATTTATGCAACAATCAACAACTTACAGTACACAATCACATATATATTCCACACAACTGATGACACTAGACATTTACAAACAGAGAGATTAAAGATAAAAAAAATTTTTTTAAAAACATGAATCGCCGTAAACAATACACAAAGGGGTCAGTAAGATTTTGTTTGGTTATACTTTGATTTGGCATGGATGCATGAAATTGATCAAAAAAGACAGTGAAGACTTTTAAAATAAATTCTGTTCTTTTGAACTTTCTATTCATAAAATAAAAAATTTAAATACACTGTAAAAAAAATTACATTCCCAAGTGAAAAATTTCAAGTGACCGATAACATCTACATTTTTCAATTAGTCAGACGTATTATTTCTCATTGAGCCAATGTTAACAGACTATTGCAACAAGAATTTCACTTGGGCCAATTGAAAAATGTAGATGTTCACTTGAAATTTTTGATTTGGGAGGGTTGGACTTTTTTTACAGTGTAAGAATAAGAACTTAATAAGAAGAACTTATGCAGTGTTGGGTGTTAATAAGCACACTGAGAAAATAAAAAGGTACAAAAGCTGTCACTGGGACGGTAACCTTTAAAAGGTACTAATATTTTGGTCTTTTGGTACCGATATGTACCTTTGAGGTACTTATAATATGCACACTTTAGGTACAGAGGTGTACCTTTTGAAAGGGTACCGCCCCAGTGACAGCTTTTTGTACCTTTTTCCTGAGAGTGTAACGCAAGTTACTTTGTTTTCACATTTATTGACTGGGAGCTCTCCCGTCCCCATGTTGGGAGAACTCGTGAGTAGGGTGCAGAGGCGTTGTGTCTGCTGGGTGAAGTGCCACATGTTCCTGGTTCAACATTTTTGTTGATCCTGGAACAACTTTCCAATCAACCAATCAGATTTGAGGGACAAGTTTACAGTTTATGTCAAGTTTAGGCTAGAACCAGGGTTAGGTGCTTCTTATTCACCTATCATCTCCCTCTGATTTTAGGGAAAAGTTATGGGTAGGGTTAGGTTTAGGGGTAGGGATAGGGTAAGGACAACATTTTGGGACAGGAATGTTATTCCAGGATCAACAAAATATGTTGATCCAGGAACATGTCTTACTTAGCAAAATCACAGTGACTGTGTAAACATGATGGTTATTGTAGTTTTCGAATAAGTGTGAACAGGTATTTACTCATCTTACTTGCTCAAAACAGATTCAGTATTCCTCAAAATGAATAAAAACAGTGAAATGCAAACTAAGAAATATTACACAAACCTGCAATAATTAAATATATTAAATTACACAAATATATATTTAATCTCACTTTATTAATCAATATCTTTGCTGCTGACCTTCAATGATACAATTCAACCATACCAATAAGCAAAATGACTTTAGATAGACATCACATTTTGTATAAAAAATAAAAATAAAAAAACATTTGTTTGTGTGAGCTGCGCCCTCCAGTGTCCAGGCGTGAATTTGCATTTTCTTCAGTCCCAAAGCTTTTTCATTTCACTTTAGGTGTGAAAAAGGGCCTTTACATTTGCCAAAAAATTATATATTTTTTGGGGGTTATAAAAAACAAACAAAAAGACTTTTTGCCCAGGTGAGAAAAAGTTACGCAAAAGTAACGTGACACATTACTTTCCATAAAAAGTAACTAAGTAACGCAATAAGTTATTTTTTTGTGAGTATATATATATCTATTATATTGCAATACAGTAGAGCAATTTTAAAAGTAACTTTCCTCAACACTGAATTTATATATGTACGTATGTATGTATTAATCCATTTCTGCATATTAGAATGATTTCTGAATGATCATGTGACACTGAAGACTAGAGTAATGGCCGCTGACCATTCGTCATTGCTATCACAAAAATGATTTACCTTGTAAAGTAGAAAATAGTTAGTATGAATGTTGCTGTTTTACTGTATTTGTTGATCAAATAAATACAGCCTTGGTGAGCATGAGACTTTCAAAAACATAATCGACCCCAAACTTTTGAACGATAGTGTACATTCACAGATGTCCTACCTCAGCTTTCTTATTTCATTACTCATTTAAATAGGCAAATGGTGCTTGATTACACTATCATATCTTTCAGAAGAATCTTACAGACAGTAGTGTGTGTGTGTGTGTGTGTAAAAAAGACTGTGAAATAGAGTTACATACTTAAAAATAGTGACTAGACATCAAATTCTAAAATAGAATGTAGTCTAAAATAGATACTAAATAAATAAATAAATAGTGTTTTGAGATATTTGTTGATTGTTTTATACTGCCATCTACTGGACACTTAAGGTTGCTGCATATTTTAGAAAGGAGAAAGGTCACTACACTTGTGTACATAAAAAACTATTTCTTCTGTCTGGAATACTCAGCCCCTAAAACATGTAATTATGAAGTGGAGATGACCACACTAATTGCTATAATTATTGTTTTGAAGAGAATGATTCAATCTGTTCGTCTTGTTTTTTTCTTTCTTTCCCAGTCAGACAATAATTTGTCTCCTTACCTAACAGAGCAAACAGCTCTTCATTCTGCCTGCTTATTAGTCTGTGAATCTCAGGCATCTGTCTGATCTGTTAAGCATTCAACGTTTTTAATAACATCATAATGATAGATTTCTTATTTCATCAAAACACACTTACTGTACTAACAGACATATTTACACCCAGACAATAAATTGATGAAACCAATTAGCAGTTTGCGTTTGACCATATTAGTGCTTAACCATAATGATATATGCATATATGACGTGTTATGGACAAATTGAGAAACATGACACACTGCATGTGTCACAAATACAGCAACCTGATATTATAAGAGGGCAAGAACCTCTTTAAAAGCAAACGGGGAAAAGACGATACTAGTTTGCACTTCTGCTCTGCCATGAATGTACTTTTATTTTCTCTAATATTGTGTATTTATTGACTGTATTATTAGAAGTATGTAAAATGTTATTTCCATCTCTGTTTCCATCTGTATTTGTTCATTGTCGTTGATTTTTCATCCACAGCTTACCAAGATGAAGTTTCAGGCCGTCTTTTCCATGGCTGGTCTCCTCAGCATTTGCACTTGTGCCCCTGTAAGTGTACATTTATAAATAATAAAATTAGCAAATGAATGTTTTCAGTTTGAACCTAAAGTAACAAAACGGTTTGTGTTTCACAGATCTACCAGCCACAAATTGGAATAATTGCAAGTAACAGTAATGAGGTATGTATCTTATATATTTTTTTGTCATAAATTATATATTAGATGTTACATGTTAAATTACACTACTTTTAAAAAGTTTAGAGTCAGTAAGATTTTTTGAAAGTCTCTTCTGCTCACCAAGACTGCGTTTATTTAATCAAAACAAAGCAAAAACTGTAATATTGTAAAATATTGTTGCAATGTAAAATAACTGTTTTCTATTTTTAATATATTTTAAAATGTAATGTATTCCTGTGATGGCAAAGCTAAGTTTCGATCCTTCGGAAATCATTCTAATATGCTGATTTGGTGCTCAAAAAACATTTATGTATTTATTATCAATGTTGAAAACAGTTGTGGCTGCTTAATATTTTTTGGAAACTGTGATACATTTTTTCAGTATTCAACTTCAAAAGAACAGCACTTATTTGAAATAGAAATCTTTTGTAACATCATAAAAGTCTTTACTGTCAACTAAATTTAATGAATACATTTCTGTCTTTAAATAAAATAAAAAGCTGGCTGATCCCAAACTTTTGAACAAGAGTGTGTATATTTGTTGGTTACACTTTATTTTAAGGTGATGTTGTTACAGTGTAAATGCACATGTAAGTACTGCATAACATTATTTAACTAGGCTGCATTTACTTACTATAGGGTTATGGTTAGGGTAGGGTTTGATTTAGGGTTAGTTGCTTGTAATTATGCATAATTAACTGTTATTATTACTATAGTAAGTATATGTATCATGTGTAAGTACGTTACCTTAAAATAAAGTTTTTTTTTGTTTTCTGTTATGCATGCTCACAATTGTTAATCGTTGCTTCCTTGTAGGTTTTGCGTCTCAATGGACTCACTCTGGCAAGTTTGGGTTTGGGTCTGGGTCAAGCACAGGTAATTCAGCTTTCAGTCTAAGCAAAGTATTTTTAACTAGTAGATTTGTTTTTTGGGAAACACCTGTAAGTTTATTCTAAAATATGGTGCTCGTATTACAAGGAGCTCATTTGAATCTTAACGGAATCCTCTTAGCTCTTTGCTTTCTTTCTCTTTAGGGTACTCCATTTTTCTCCCCCTACCTGATCCAGCAACAGCCCCCGCAGGTGCTGAACTTTAACCCTGGGTTTCAGGGACCCTTCTTTCCCCCTCAAATAAACCAGCTGAACCCAGCACAGATGCCTCCGTTGCAGCAGGAGCAGCCCATACCTGGCTTCGGCCCCAATAACGGCATACCAGCACAGAACCCTCCTCCGGTACTGACGGACTTCAGAGGAACATCACTCACACTAACCTTTACTGAACTTAGATGTTGATTTAACTTGTTGATTTAACTTATTATCACTGATTTTTTGGAGAGTAAGTCAAATTTTGTTTCTAGGGCTTTCCATTCTTCCTGACGAATCTATATCCTATGAGAAACACTCCTGTAAGGTTGATACCCAACCAGAACGCTGGCCCAAATATTCAAGGCCAGGCTACGATGCAACCAGTGCAACCAATGCAACCAATGCAACCAGTGCAACCAATACAGGTATTGTAAAGACTTAACATTTTCTCCTCCTTGTTAACTGATCATTTAAACAGAAGCTTACACTTTATTTTAAGGTGTCATTGTTACAGTGTAATTATATATTTAAGTACTGAGTAATATTAAGCAACTACATGTACTTACTGTAGGGTTAGGGTAGGATTAGGGTTTGGTTGAGGGTTAGTTGCATGTAATGCATAATTGACTGTTATTACTATGGTAAGTACATGTATGTAACAAGGACACATATAAAATAAAGTGTTACCAAACAGAAAAGAAGAATAAATAAATAAAGTTAATAAAGAATAAAAGAAAAGTATATTTGCTTTACAAAGAAATCACAGAAGATTACTCTATCATTACTCTAATGTAATCTCAAGGGCTATTTTTAGGTTTTCTTCTCAGACAGTCTTAAAGACAAATTTTCACATGTTTCAGAACAGGGTGAAGGCAGTAGACCCGATGGTAACGTCTGCTCCTGATTACCGTGGTGATCGGCCCGGCCCTGGAACTGCAGAGGTAATGCAAGAGTAAACTTCTTTGGTTTACATGTGCTGTTATTAAAAACATGGCTGGGCAGAATAATTCCTGTAGAATTTGTAGACACATTAGTTTGTTTATTAACCAATCCTGTCTCTTGACAGGGGCATCCTGGCTTCCCACTGTTTGAGCCATAGGCTGAGAAGACTTCATTATTAAATAGGTATTAAAAAGTATTCTAAAAAGTATAATATAATTCAATATCATACCAATTCATTTCTCAGAATGTTAATTTGTTGTTTGGTTTTCCAGATATCCCACCATGGAGATCCCTCACAGGAGACATTTTTGTTCAATTTGGAAATATCCACATGTTACCAAATAAATAAATGATTCTCAGTTTATTTTGTAATGATTTTTTCCTGTTCAAAATATTCTTTTGTACTCCTGTTAAAACTCGGTTCTTACATAACAATCAAGAATAAAATAGGTGATGCATGTGTAGAGAGCGTTGAAAACTGTTTAGATTGAGAACAAAAACAGTCTTTGGTTACACTTTATTGTAAGGTGTCCTTGTTACAGTGTAATTATACATTTAAGTAGTGAGTAATAATAATTGACTACATGTACTTACTGTTAGGATTAGGTTGTGGTTTAGGTTAGTTGCATGTAATTAAGCATAATTTATAGTAATTACTATGTGACGTGTAAAAAAATCATTGTAAAATAAAGTGTTACCCATACTTTATTAAATAAGAAAAACTCATGAGATCACAGCACTGTAAAAAAAAATTACATCCCCAAGTCAAAAATTTCTAGTGACTGATAACATCTACATTTTTCAATTAGTCTGACGTATTATTTCTCATTGAGCCAATGTTAACAGACTATACGAGAATTACACTTGGGCCAATTTCAAAATTTAGATGTGACCAGTCACTAGAAAATTTTGACTTGGAGAGGTTAGAATTTTTTTACAGTGAGGAGGAACCATTAATACATCCACGTTAAATAAAGATGACACCGGACAAAGGAACTAGGGAAACACAGGGCTTAAATACACGAGGAGCGTAATCAATGTCAAACGGAACAGGCAAGGCCGCATTAATGCACGGGCTTACCTGGGCTGAAGCCCAGGGGCCTCCTAAGTTCAGGGGCCTCCCATGTTCAGGTTCATGATGAGCTGAAAAGGTCAATTTTTTTTTTAACTTGTCAGATTTTGTCGCTGTCATTATTTTATTATATCCATGTTTGTGGTTAGTTACAGTCAAATCATATAAAACAGTGAAATCGCCCTTGAACTCCTCTGTCTTGCCTGCACTGCACTCGAGACGGTGACGGGAGCTGAGCTCCACTGAAAGGCTTCTTTCCTATTGGTTGTCGCTCGCGAAAATCGCTTCTCATTTGCATAAAGTTGAAATTTAGTTGCTGTGTGTGGTTGTTAAATAAAGTGTCTTGTGTTTATGTGCTCAGTGATATGTTAATAACAATATTAAAATTAAAAACAATATTAAAAAACTCACTGTTGTAGGTCTCGAAAGAAACTAATGCATTTTGTGATGTAGATTACCTAGATAGGCTTTTACACTTTTTTTAAAATGAGACTCTATAAATCGAGGGGATGGGGGGCCTACAAAACCTCTCAGCCCCGGGGCCTAACATTAGGTTAAGGCGGCTCTGGGAACAGGTGAGGGAACTAATTAACGACCAGGGAAATTAACTAGGGAACACAGGCAAACAGGGAAACCAAAAACACCACGATAATAGAGGAAAACAGAACACACACACGTTACAGTGTTGATGCTACAAGTTTTAATGAACAGATTCTCAAAATGATTAAAGAATAAAATCCAGAAAACTAAGAGTGAACAACCACCAAGAGACATTAATGAGCAATAAAATAATAATAATAAAAATCTATTCTATATTTCAATTCTACGCTGTATTATATAATAGCTGGATGTCCACCTGTGGAAAAAGAAAAATAAGTTATTTAAAGCCAAAATGACGTTTTTAATAAAACATTTTGTATTTATTGTAGGTACAGCAATCTGTCCTACCAATGTGATTATTGTACATGATTTTTTCCTAGTTTGTCCCATGATCACTTTCAGACTCCGCCTGGAGAATCAGAGTCAAAAGCAATGTTGTATAAATCAACAAAACGAGAATATAAAATGTATACTCAAAAAATTCTATACTAGCGATCACTCTCAACTTGAGGACCAAAATACTGACCTTCATGAATGCAGGGAGCTGCAAAGACAAGCAGGACATTCATAAAATCAAGAACAAATATATTGATACAAGAAGGAGAATGCTGTTAGCTGAAAAATTATAATGTAACTGATGTGATATTAATAAATGTTCCTGATTACTTACAAGCTGTGTAATGCCATATTCAAATGAGATTCTTTGCTGTGGGGAACAAATTTGCAATAAACTGTTATATTTAAAACAACAATCACAACAACATTTAGTCCAAGATATGGAATGTGATTAATAGACTTATTATTTGTGACTGACCGTTGCAGTTGGGTTGTAGATGAGCTTCACATAAGGCTGTTAGATAGAAAAAGTTTGATTTGGGAACTTATGCATTTAAATGTACTTTTAATCCTTTTATATATGTTATATTTATTTGCTATATTTGCATAGCCTATGTTATTAGCCATATATTAATGTTTAGTGCTTATACCTGAGGGCCATAGTGGGAGAAACCCTGACCAAACTAAAAGAACATAATGAAATTAATTATTAAACAACAAAGAAATCACATGGAACTTATTTCACAATAATAATAATAATAATAATAAAAAAATAATAGGCAAAAAAAAAAAACGTTACCCCCAGTTCCTGAGGTCTATTTACTGCATCCTGTAATTTAGTCAGAAATGGTATGCATTATTTTAACATGAAACATATACTATACTATAAATTAAATCTAATCTTTATTACCTTTTTGGGTGTCTGCATCTGCCCTCTGCCCTGGAAAGAAGAATGTTTTCGATGTGAATATCATTAATCTTAACTTATACTTTCTCATTACTTTTAGCCCATTAAAATGATATCTTTCATTATCTGTTCAATACCTCAAATTCAACAAAGCATGAAATAAAAACATATTGTAATATGTTGTTAATAGAAAATGAATGGCAGTGTGTTATCTTTTTATGTACAGTTCCAATCACTCACTTTTGGTAAGAGGAAGACGTTCTCTCCCTGGAAACAAAAGCAAAAATTTATTCTGATTGTATCTATTTTATTGCGTTTTCATATCTTGAAATACTTAACGTAAGGTTAATTGAAAATGTCAGTTTCACCAATTTTGTGGCATTACCTTCTTTAGATGGAAAGCACTAACATTCTGTTGAAGGGAAGAACATATTATTTATTTATTTATGCTTTTTGATATATTCAGAAAGTTATGTAGTTATAGCATTGCAACATTTTAAAGTACAGAACAGCAACACAAAGCATTTCACTCACCTGCACAGTGACATTGTCAGCCTATATATGTTAATCAAAGCGGATAAAAAATTATTAGATACTTCAAATGCATTTCCATTCCATGTCTGTGGGTAAATGATCATCTTCTTACCTTGAAGATTGGAATGAACTGCCTGTTGTCCTAGAACATTAATGAAAAATGAACTCATAAATCCATACACATTTGTAGCAACTCATAATGTAATAACTGCACATAATGTAATGTGTTACATTATTATTATAATAAAATGCTCATAATGTAATCATTTTTCTCAAAACATAATAAAATCTTGAGCTCATAATGTAATAATACATTTTCAATGCAATACTATTTTTTCACATAATGTAATAGGTTATTGTATGAGAAATGTATTACATTATACACACTGTGGCAACTTATAATGTAATCACAGTTCATAAGGTAATACCAGCACATAATGTTAAACAGTGTTTATAATAATTATCTTTAAATATAATAAATTTGAGCACAAAACATAATAATAGTTTTGGTAAAATAAGAAGTTGATGTAAAATAAGATATTATATTAAAGGAAAATTAGACTTATTAGGCTACTGTGATGGATTTTTTAATCATAACTATCATTTATTTTTCTTGCAGGAACAACAGTCATATGCTTTTGAATCGTAAATGTTTCCAAACCCTTTGGTCGAAAACTCGTGACTTTGAGTGTGTGAGTGTATAAATAACAAATAGGGGATTCTCTCTGAAATTTGTCTGAGATACTCCGGCCGTGATTAAAGCATATTCGAAGGCAAAAAATTAAATAAATTAAAAGTTTCCAATTTTTGAAATATAGTCATTTAAATTGTTATAAAAACTTGTTTAACACTTCAAAGAGCATACTTAATATTCAATGTACAGTTTCTCATTGTATCACTTGGTCTAGAAGCGACTACTTTATTATCTCCATCTGGTCACTCAGGTGAAGGTCTACCATTGCTAATTCTGGGCCACATTGGGGACCACTATGTTAGTCTTCATGGGCCAGTATCTCCATTCATTCAATCTATTAAGGAGGCAGAGTTGCAACGTCGGTTTTCCTTTGGCTCTGACATCAGCCCCCATTCTGTGCATGATGTTGCCTCTTCTGACCCACAGTCCTGGCCCTCATCCTGACCCTAGTCTTGTCTCAAACACTGACTGTGACCCTATTCCTGACTCATGGCTTTCATCCTGGCCATATTCCTGATTCAGATATGGACCCTGGTTGTAATCCTAGTTATGACACTATAACAATTATCCTTGTCTCAATGCTAATCTTAAGGCCATTGCACACTGAGTCCGAAATTCGCATCCGAAATTTTCGCACGTTAAAAAAAATATTCGACCTCACGTTATGTCAATCACGCTTGCACACTGTCTACGAAACTTTCGTCCGTAATAAAAAAATTCGGATCGGGTTCGATTTTCTGCGTTTTTCGCATCCACAGCCAGTATTTTGAGAGGTTTTTTGGACAATTCAGAGCCACCGTACAAGCGAACGACAAAATCCACAATGGATTGAGCAGCCAATTCGATTACTAATCATGTATTATTTGGGTATAAAATATAACCTGTATACAGCTGTTCTGTCTGCCCAGAGCTTCCGCCGGCCGTGTGTGTGTGTGCGTGTGTGTGTGTGTGTGTGTGTTTGTGTGTGTGTGTGTGTGTGTGTTCGCGCGCGTATAGACATTAGACATATAGCCTACTGCCAGTGTCTTTTCAGGATCGATTGGTTCACGGAAATTGGTGGTCTTCTTTTTGGCTCCAGTATCGCTAGCAAAGCATCAAACTGTTCCACTGACATTCTGAGGTAAATTTTGAATCGCTCGGGATAATTTCGCAACTCCTTGATAAGGAGGTGAAACTCTCCTTCCTCTCGGCGCAATCTCAGGATTGGATGGACCCAATATTTCCTCTTTCTTTTTCTCTTTTTAAGAAGAAAGAGGGCAACAAAAACAAAATCATCCTCACTGCTTGACGAATCCATTTTGTATTTTTTGCGTTTTTTCCCGCAAAGGTTTAATAAATACGCATCGGACTCAGTGTGCAAGGGTTCTGTGCGTGACGAATTTTAAGGCTGACGAACACGAAAAAACGCATACGAAAATTCGTCACGCACAGAAACCTTGCACACTGAGTCCGATGCGTATTTATTAAACCTTTGCGGGAAAAAACGCAAAAAATACAAAATGGATTCGTCAAGGGTAGCAGTGGGGATGATTTTGTTGCCCTCTTTCTTCTTAAAAAGAGAAAAAGAAAGAGGAAATATTGGGTCCACCCAATCCTGAGATTGCGCCGAGAGGAAGGAGAGTTTCACCTCCTTATTATCAAGGAGTTGCGAAATTATCCCGAGCGATTCAAAATTTACCTCAGAATGTCAGTGGAACAGTTTGATGCTTTGCTAGCGATACTGGAGCCACATATTAAAAACAAGACCACCAATTTCCGTGAACCAATCGATCCTGAACAGAGACTGGCAGTATGTCTATGGGCGCGCGCGCGCGCGCACACACACACACGGCCGGCGGAAGCGCTGGGCAGACAGAACAGCTGTATACAGGTTATATTTTATACCCAAATAATACATGATTAGTGATCGAATTGGCTGCTAAATCCATTGTGGATTTTGTCGCTCGCTTGTAACTTAGTTGTACGGTGGCTCTGAATTGTGAAAAAACCTCTCAAAATACTGGCTGTGGATGCGAAAAACGCAGAAAATCGAACCTGTTCCGATTTTTTTTATTACGGACGAAAGTTTCGTAGACAGTGTGCAAGCGTGATTGACATAACGTGAGGTCGAATTTTTTTTTTAACGTGCGAAAATTTCGGATGCGAATTTCGGACTCAGTGTGCAATGGCCTTTAGTCTTGACTCTCTGCCTGTTAGCCCATATTTGCCTCTGAACATACTGGGCATGGATCACATGCAGAGCCGGATTAACGCAAAGGCAAACTAGGCACGTGCCTAGGGCCCGATTGGCGGGATGGGGCCCAGACAGAGGGACAAAAAAAAAAAAAAAAAAAAAAAAAAAATTCAAATGTCCTATCTACAATTTATTTCAATATTTATTAATTAACTAAAAATAGTGACGATGTTTATCTTAACCATAGACTGTAACATTACTGCAGTTAAACCAATTAATGTGTCCGTTACAAAGCGGGTGCCGGCTTCTGAAAGTATGTGTAACGAACGCATCCATCAGGTGCTGCGAGGCAAAAGCCTAATAAGCACACAAAGAAGCACAGCTCATAATGCAGGTGTGTGAGTTGTCGTCATCTATTTTGGAGTGATTGCAATGTATTCTAAATATAAACTTGTACTGTAGATCAGCGTAATTTCTGGAAAAATCATTCACCGCTTTATTACGAGTTTAAAAGAGCGCGAGCGTCATTAACGTGCCCAGACGCGACGCTTTGAATTTGCGCGTAGCCTACAATGAATAAAAAAGCCAACACACTACAACATTTTTAAATGTTTCAAATAAAGGATCTCATATCTATGGGTCTATCTTCTAAATTCTGCTGATGATTAGATTATACCCTGACATTACGCCAATAATATCAGTTTATATATTTTTTTCTGCTCAGTAGCGATCGTGTCTTTCTCTTCCACTTGATTTGTGTATAGCATATTTAAGGTAGCAATGCAATATAAAAGCACTTATGCTCATCTACTGAAGTGGGATTCTGGAACTGTGAATAAATTGAATAAAACAGCAAAATAACAACAACAACAATAACATCTTCATTAAACAAAAAAGAGATTACCTTACCTAAAGTTTGATTAATATGTAGGCCTACATACAGTACCGGTAAAAGTCTGGACCCATTACTATTTTTAATGTTTTTTGAAAGAAGTTTATTATTATGCTCTACAAGCCTGCATTTATTTGATCAAAAATACAGAAAAAACAGGAATATTCAGCAAGGATGTGTTAAATATATAAAAAGTGATAGTGAAGACTTTTTTAAAACAACTTTTTAATAATCAAAAATCCTGAAAAAAAGTATCACAGGTTATAAAATAAATATTAAAGGAGAAGTTCACTTTTAAAATGAAAATTCTGTCATCATATACTCACCCTCATGTTGTTTCAAACCTGTATGAATTTCTTTCTTCTGCTGAACACAAAGGAAGATATTTAAAAGAATGTCAGTAACCAGACAGTTTTTGGGTCCCATTGACTTCCATAGTATATATTTTTTCCTACTATGGAAGTCAATGGGACCCAAAAACTGTCTGGTTACTGACATTCTTCTAAATATCTTCCTTTGTGTTCAGCAGAAGAAAGAAATTCATACAGGTTTGAAACAACATGAGGGTGAGTATATGATGACAGAATTTTCATTTTAAAAGTGAACTTCTCCTTTAAGCACCATTTCTAACATTTGATAATAAATCAGAATATTATAAAGTTTTCTGAAGGATCACGTGACACTAAATTCAGCTTTGCATCACAGAAATATAAAGTATAGTAAAATAGAAAACCATTATTTTAAATTTTATTAATATTTCACTATATTATTTTTCTGTATTTTTGATCAAATAAATCCAGGCTTGATGAGCATAAGAGACTTCTTTCAAAACATTAAAAATAGTAATGTGTCCAAACTTATGTACTGTGTAAGTAAAAATATACTGCTTTTAAAATTAAATGTTGTATAAATAAAAAGGTTAGGAATCATATTTGTTTCAAGTGTTTTTTTATTGGGGGTGGGGGGCCTCCAACATGAATTTTGCCTAGGGCCTCCTAATGTCTAGAACCGGCCCTGATCACATGAGACATGTGTTCTTTGGATGGTTTACCATAAAGGACATCTACTGGAAGAAATAAACATCACACTATTCAATGTTGCATTTCAACATTTAACATTCTTTTACTTTGAACATAAGGTTGGATTGTTATAGTGTTTGTCTGAAGATGCAGTTCTAAAAAACATTTTCTTACTTTTCTTCAGGACTCCAAGAAACGTTTGTAGCCTATATTCTTAAACCATAGATGTGGCTGCTTTAACTGCAGTGTTATTTATTTAGTGATTTTATAAGCATTGTTTTTTAAAGTTTTGAACAGATTTTTTTTAACGATTTTTTTTTTCTTTTGCTATATTAATACTGTGAGTTATTTATTTTTTACAACATTGGCTGTTGTAACACTGTTTGTCATTTAACAGTATTCTCTTACTCATCTCTAACTAAAGCCTAAGTGTCTTTGGCTTATGTATATATATAAAAAGTAATGTACCATGATAATAAACATTAACATCAATAATAATAATAGCAATAATAATAATGATTGTATGAATAATATAAATCTGGTGCATTTCGTAGGTAGTTTAAGACTTAGATTTTAAAAATATTCTGTAAGGGAAACCCAATGTTTTTATGTTTAAAAAGCCTATTAGAATTATGACAATATTTTTGGAGTTTATAATGTAATACATTTCTCATAATGTAATAATTGTTATTACATTATGAGCTCAAGATTTTATCACGTTTTGAGAAAATTATTACATTATGGACATTTTATTACAATAATAATGTAATACTTATTACATTATGTGCAGTTTCTACATTATGTGCAGTTATTACATTATGAGTTGCTACAACATTCATTAATAACTGAACGTAAAACTGTTTAATCCATGAATGAATTTGAAGAGCATATTAATATAAGCAGTATGAGCCTACCATCATGTTGGGACTCAAAGGTCTTCCAAAGAGTGGATTCATTTCATTCTCTCTACCTCCACCTACTGGAGCTTGAGTTGGCTGAAGGGTTTTTACAACATTAACAATTAATTTTTATATTTCAGTAAACTTGCTGTTTCATTCTAACTTTCAAAGTTCTATTATTCCACATTATTAAAAATATTTAATTCAATCCCATTTGCCCCAGGATGAGGGCGAATATGGCAAATATTTAAACTCTGACATATTGTTTTCATGTCTTAAAGACAGTTTTCTGCTAAATAATATATATATATTTTTTTTATATAAAATGACAATAGGACTAAATCTGCAGTCTAACTTACTTTGTAAGATGGTCTACCAGCTCTTCCATTCCTCTGTGGTTTTCCGGTTGCTCCCCATCTATGCCATTGTCCGCTCCTCTGTGTTCCCTGGGTCAAACCTGGTCTAGTCAACTCAGACTCATAACCCTACAGCAGAAGATAAAAATAATGTTTATTGTACGGCATAATGACTGCAAAACATGCAAACAATATTGAAAATGTTGCCCACCCTGCCTCCTCCATTTTGACCAGGGAATGCTGGATCTTGTCCAAATGGAGATCCATTAGATGGGTTTTGTGCCTGTTGCTCTGGTTCATTTGGATACAATGGGCCCACCAGATCTGGCTATAATTATAGAGTC
Organism: Leuciscus leuciscus; assembly: GCF_965113295.1. Lineage (NCBI taxonomy): Eukaryota > Metazoa > Chordata > Actinopteri > Cypriniformes > Leuciscidae > Leuciscus > Leuciscus leuciscus. The sequence goes on along the minus strand of NC_138727.1, from coordinate 40,236,493 downwards.
AGTTGACATTTTGAAGTTAAACCTTAAATGATTATTAGAGTCATGCACAAATTTGAATCTAAATTACTACAAAAACGTACAAAAGCTGGACGTCCAAAATTCTGCTCCCATCTTGGTCTTATTGGAGTTCTGCCCACTGGTCCTCCTCCATTTACTGGCCCTGGGAAATGTCTCTCTCCATTCACTGAGTTAACTTGATCCCAGCGGTCTCTCTCACTGGGCTGAAAACAATGCAATAACTACTATACACCATAATAATATATCCACCTCATTTTGCAACTCGGAATAAGCTATTTTCTGTAAGACTTATGTTTCATTAGCCGCTATAGGGAAATAACTAGTATAGCTAACAAAGTAAACGGTAAAATCTTGCTACGTTACTGATGTGATAAAAAGGATGCTTAAATGTGTTCTGTACAAAATGATCAATTGTAAGACTGGCATCAAAGATAACTCCAAGGTTCCTCATTTTACTTTGAGTCTCCAAAACAGCGCCACCAACAGACAGAGTCAGTGGACCAGCCTTAAAAATTTAATGGCGGGAACCAATAAGCATAACTTCGGTTTTACCACTTTTCAGGCAGAGGAAATTAATTTTCATCCATGTTTTTAAAACACAGAAACACAGTTAGAAAGAAAACAGGCATCAAGGTTTTTAACTTGAATATCCTCAGCATAGAAGTGATAATGGAGGCCAAGTGATTGCAACAGATGCCCAAGTGGTGACAAATAATTATTGAAGAGTAAAGGGCTTAAAACTGAGCTCTGAGGAACACCAGTAAGTACAGAGCTAATCTCAGGCCTGTAACCACCCATATAAATGAACTGGGAACGGTCAATAAAATAGGATTTAAATCAGTTTAAAGCTGTCCCTGACACACCAACAACTCTTTCAAGGTGGGTAAGTAAAAGACTATGATCCACAGTGTTGAAAGTGGCTCTTAGATTAAGAAGGATGAGAATGGAAATTGCACCAGAAGCCATTAACAAGTCATACCTCAACCAAAGCAGTTTCAGTACTGTGAAATTTACGAAAACCTGACTGAAGGGGTTCAAAGAGGGTTACACAAATGAGAGGCAACAACACACTCAAGTATTTTTGCAAAAAATGGAAGATTTGAGATGGGACAAAATTTGTTAAAATCGTCCAGAGCAGCCTTCAGCAGCAATCTTTAATGCTGCTGGAACAACCCCAGTCTGCAATGAGTCATTATAATACTGAGGATAGCAGGGCACAAAACATCGAAGCAATGTTTAAATAAGCTTATGAGAATATAGGATCAAACAAGTAAGTGGTAGATTTCATGCTAGATACCTCCCTTTTGTGAGCCTCAGAATCAAGCTGTGAGAAAGGACTGAGAAAAATACCAGCTAACCCAGATGGTATATCAAGCAGCATAATGAGCTGTTTTGCAAGCTGTTAAAAATAACTACAATCCAGACACATTCAATTTACAAACGGCCACGCCCACTCTTACGTTAAAAATAAGGCGAATACCCAAGATAAATGTCAATGAAAATAAAACACAGAATGTTGCTACTCACCTGAGCTGCCACCACAACACATGACAATACCACTAGAAACCACATTGCTTCTGAAAAATAATAAATATGTACAATTTTCAGAATTAAATGTAATTTGACTGACTTTAATAGTATGATCTCAATGTCTCACTTAAGAGGTTACCTTCTCAACGTTTGTCCCCGTTTCCAGCTCTGTCACATTGGTCTTGCTTCTCTCTTTTTAAAGACCAGTGGTTGAGCAATTGTCACTGTTGTTGTGGCTCATTTGTTTTGACCAAGGACTTATCAATTGTTAGAGAAATTGTTAGTAAAAAAAAAACAAAAACAAAAAAACACTAATTATACAAAACTGATGTAATTTAAGGTGGTCAAAATATAACAGTAGGCCTTTTACAGTACAGTAAGCATTTTATTTCATAACCATTACAAAATTCTGGCTTCAAAGAGGTGTAAGTATTGACTCTCTTACAAGTCTTTCTCTATTGCAATATCAGGAGTGTCATGTGTAGGAGGGATTTTACTGATTGCTAAACTAATTTGTTGCCTTAAGCCCACCTAATGTTTTAGGATTGACCCGTCTAGTGCATTTAGCAACAGCAGCGAGGGTGAGGTGTTTGTTAGGAATCATCAAAACAGAGGGGTGTGTTCTATTACTGTATTTAAATCCTCAGGCATCAGAGCAACATATTATTCTTCCTAAAAATATTATTGCTGTTGCTTTGGAGCATTAGTCTTTGACAGAAACATGAAGACAGTAATCTTATTTGCATGCCTTCTTGGTCTGACCTTGGCTTTCCAGGTATGTTTCAAAAGCTATACTTTTAAAGTTATAGTTGCATGTGTAAATAATGATAATAATGATTATTATTACTGTGATTAGGCTGAAGATCACCAGCGTGTGGCTCGCTCATTATCCAGCTCGGATTCCGATGAGGTTTGTCAGAAAATGTCACTCAAATTTAATAAAGTTGAACAACAGCTATATATCAGCATGTTGTTTTATTTGCTCGTATGATTTTATCTGTCGTTATTTATCTTATCAGATTGGAGCCTTTCTGCCTCAAATGACCTTTGACCAGTTTCTTCAGCTGCTGATGGCCCTGTACTCTAGAAATGTCCCAGCTCCAGCCCCAACCCCTGCCTCGACCCCGGTGCCAACCCTTGCACCTATCACAGCACGTTAAGGCTCCTAAATTGTGACTCCTCCTTTGTTGTGAGCAGTTACAATTTTGAGTTTATATGTCTGTCTAAATAATGATTAGAAGAGCTCTTTAACCTATATTAGCCTATAGAAACAGCAAAGAAATAAAATAGTAGAAGGAGCAAATCAACCCTCTCTTTACACTCTCGAACATTAAAAATATACAGTTACATGTGAACTAAATGTCCATGTCTTCTGTATTTTGTGTGTGTGTTGTTCTCAGTGCATTTCTGCAGTTTGTTACCATTAAAACTACTTTGCTTTTATATCTTTTACTGCCTGTGTGTGGTTCAGTATTCTGGATGTTAATTCAATTACTGTTTTTGTTTTTTTTATGCTTACACACCATTTCTGAAACTGTCGCTCAGTTTCTTGAAACTCTACACAAACCACAAAACACGCACACAACATCCAAAACATCAGACATCTCTTGCAAAAGCAAACACATCATTCAAAACTATTTTTAACTCTTCCAAAAATGATTGATAGTTGTAACTCTACACACAAACATAAAATGATTAGCCACATACACACCAAACTACACACAGATGTGAAAAATGTAAAACACTACTCTCTTGTGTCTCTTGTTCAGTGTGCAGTGAGTGTATAGGAGTTTGTCATACGTACATGTATGTGCACAAATACTACAGTATGTATGCACAATTGATGAATGTTACAGTTATTGAACTGAATTGAATCAACACTGAAGTGACTTGAGCTGAATATTGACACTATTGGCTTGTTAGAGCTGCTTCTCAGGCGGTTTTGAATTTGTTACTATTGTGAAGCTGCTGTGAAACAATCTATAGTGTAGCTTGTATACATACAGTATACACACACACACTGAATATGCATACAAGCCAAGTCATAAAGTCAACTTTATTTCTAAAGCACTGTGTGTGTGTGTGTGTGTGTGTGTGTGTGTGTGTGTGTGTGTGTGTGTGTGTGTGTGTGTGTGTGTGTGTGTGTGTGTGTGTGTGTGTGTGTGTGTGTGCATGTGTGTATATATGTGTATGTACTGTATGTATGTATGTGTGTATATATGTGTATGTACTGTATGTATGTATGTAGTAAATACATACATATATGTAAATATATATACATATATATTTACACTATAAACAGAAATTCAAGGGTGTAAAAATAATCTCTTTCTCAAAACTGAGTTTTGATTTCTAAGTGATCAATTTATGTATAAATGTTTTCACACATGATCATTGGGTGTAGGTCACCAGTAAATGAGTGTGGCATTTAAATGGCAGTGTTTCCCAAATGAAATAAAAGAGCTGTTAGTTTTCATTGATGAGTGTAATGTAGAGAACTGTGTTTTTATAGTTTGCAAAAAGTTTGTTTTTCAGTTTCAAACTGAGTAAAGCGTATAATGTACAAGTTTTGCAGACTTGGTCTGAAGATTAGGTACATGGGTGAATGGTTTCATTGAGTGGGCCTCAAGTTCCACTTTAATGTGTGAGCAATTTGAAAAAACTGTAAGACATTTTTTAAAAACATAACTAGTACATTTCAAATGAATAGTAATAGAAGGAATAGTAAAATGAATGTGTATTAGAGTTTATTTTTAGCTTCAACACTAAAAGTGGTACTTGTGGCCAACTCAGTGAAAACATTCCTCTTCAGACCAAGTCTGCAAAACACATACTGTACCTCATTCAATCACTTCAAATCAAAACTCAATATTTTGAGAATAAAATAAATTTGTCACCCTTGTATTTTTGTTTATTTTGTAAAAAATGACTGAATATGCAAAAAAGTCAAGTCATCTTTATTTCTGTTTCGCTTTTTACAATACATCGTTTTTAGAAGAGTTGAATGAAGTGTTTGCTTTGCAAGAGATGTGTGACGTTATGCATGTTGTGAACGTGATTTGTGGTTTTGTGTGTAGAGTTTAGAGAAATGGAGCCATAGTTTCAGAAATTGTGTGCAAGCAATTTTAAATCTAAAATTATTAGATTTAATAAAGTCATATATTATTAAGAAGTAAGAAGAAAGGAGTAAAGAAGACAAAAGACAAATGCAATGTTATTTACTTGATTTTAATGACTGAAATAACCTGGCAACAACTGGAAAAGTCTTTGAAAGATCTTTGAATTATAATTAGCAAAACTCATGTTAGAATCTGCTGAAATGAACACGTCTTGACACACAAATAAATTATTATCATATTTTCTCCGTACTTGTCATTTGCTACCCATAAAACCACTTATCCTTATCCTCAAACCCATAGCTCAATATTCAGTACTATTTTAAAATATTAAAGACAATTTTTATAGGTAACAACAAAGTTATCCTTCATTCTAAAAATATTCTTCCCATGTTTCATCTGATATGACTGCAAAAAGATCATGATATGTCAACTCCAGACCCTCATGTAGAAATATACCAATTCCAATTGACATATGGATAACTAGAATGTCACAGACATAATAAATGTAATAATTTATAATCCAGCCCTAAGGTGTGCCTAAATCTTTTGTTTTGTTTATGTGTTGCATAAACTCAGTTTAAGTATGTTTAAAATGAATATACCATAAGAGAAGAGACAACCATGTGAATCATTTCCCTATTTCACAACTGTTGAGAAAAGTCTAACTTGCTAAATAATTTTTTTCAAACATGTCACTATGTTACTTCTGCTGATTGGCCAGTTGCATGTTGATAATGTATATATATATAGCATTTATCACTGCTGTTTTGATGTCACTCCTGAAACAGAGAAGTCTCTCATACATCTGCCATAAAGGTAAGAAGCAATCTTTGAATCAACGGCATTTGCATTTATATTTGGACATTTAGGAGACATTCTTATCCACTGCGATTTACACATCATGAATATTTCTCTATTAGATCTGAGCAACTCTTCTTGAGAACCATGAAATCTTTCCTACTTGTTGCTTGTGTCTTTGGACTCTGCTGTGCCGTGCTAGTGAGTAACATTCTCTTGCTTTTTAAATAAACTCTGTTTGCTGATGTGCATGTGATATTCTATTCCTTTTTTAACCACCACACTGTTTTGTGATATAATTTATAACACTGGAAATGTGATGAAGATGCAAAATGACAAATTCATTTCTTTTCAGGCAGAGGATGAAGAACATCGAGAGAAGCGCTCATCAAGCCATTCCTCAGAGGTCAGTTTGAGTTTAAAAACACTGTATAAGCAAAGTCTCTTTTTTGCCATTGCATACAACCATTTGAACTAATTGATCATTTTAATTACATTTTCAAAAAAGGTCCTGAGCAATGTAAACACATGTAATACATAAATCATAGAAATACATTCTGAATGCCAGTACATGTTTGTCTTCATTTTGAAAATCTGTTGTGTGTAGACTCTTTTTCAATGTAAATCTCACTCTGTTCCTCCACTGATATTACTACAGAGACGACCTGGAGGCTTCTTTAACCCGTACCAATTTCAGCGTCCTTATCCCTACCCATACTTTCCCCCTAACCTGCCTCAGCCTCAGCCTCAGCCTCAGTTTCCAAACAACAATGCCCTCCTCAGCCTCTTGCCATTCATCTTAGCACAGCTGGCATCTGCCCCTGCCCCTGCTCCTGCTCCTGCCCCGGCCCCGGCCCCTGCACCGGCACCGGCCCCCGCACCGGCCCCCGCACCAGCTCCAGCTCCTGGTGGGAGATAAGCAACCAGTTAAATCAAACTAAGAAAAGTGTCTGATTGACTCTAAATACGCATTATAATGCCTGCCTCTTGCTCTTGCTATGTAAAAAATAAAATAAACTTTGCATCATTGAATCATATATTTGTGTTTGTGTTAAGCTTCCTATTTAGTGTGTTTATGAGTTTTACCATATGGCAGCAGCCAAAAGTATCAAACACATTTACAATTATTCAACAGTTAGTCCTCAAATCTTATTCAAGCAGCGTTCCAAGTACTGACTGAGACTTTTCTGGGTCTTTGTTCGTTCCTCACAGACAGTAGTCGTTGTCTTTGTGAGTGAGTCTGATTCGTTCAGAAACAAAACATTTTTTAAACGAATTATCTCAAGCGAGTCATGCACAAAACGGATTTGTTCAAAAGCACTGAATCATTCAAGAACGAAACGGCGCAGTTGTTGTGTGTAACAATGGGTTTGCTGTTGCTTATTTGGCAGATATATTTGGCAATTTTTAAATTGTGTAAATGTGAGTTATCAAATTCTTGTTTATAGAACTGCTGTATACAGGGCCGGTTCTAGACATTAGGAGGCCCTAGGCAAAATTCATGTTGGAGGCCCCCCACCCCCAATAAAAAAACACTTGAAACAAATATGATTCCTAACCTTTTTATTTATACAACATTTAATTTTAAAAGCAGTATATTTTTACTTACACAGTACATAAGTTTGGACACATTACTATTTTTAATGTTTTGAAAGAAGTCTCTTATGCTCATCAAGCCTGGATTTATTTGATCAAAAATACAGAAAAATAATATAGTGAAATATTAATAAAATTTAAAATAATGGTTTTCTATTTTACTATACTTTATATTTCTGTGATGCAAAGCTGAATTTAGTGTCACGTGATCCTTCAGAAAACTTTATAATATTCTGATTTATTATCAAATGTTAGAAATGGTGCTTAAAGGAGAAGTTCACTTTTAAAATGAAAATTCTGTCATCATATACTCACCCTCATGTTGTTTCAAACCTGTATGAATTTCTTTCTTCTGCTGAACACAAAGGAAGATATTTAGAAGAATGTCAGTAACCAGACAGTTTTTGGGTCCCATTGACTTCCATAGTAGGAAAAAATATATACTATGGAAGTCAATGGGACCCAAAAACTGTCTGGTTACTGACATTCTTTTAAATATCTTCCTTTGTGTTCAGCAGAAGAAAGAAATTCATACAGGTTTGAAACAACATGAGGGTGAGTATATGATGACAGAATTTTCATTTTAAAAGTGAACTTCTCCTTTAATATTTATTTTATAACCTGTGATACTTTTTTTCAGGATTTTTGATTATTAAAAAGTTGTTTTAAAAAAGTCTTCACTATCACTTTTTATATATTTAACACATCCTTGCTGAATATTCCTGTTTTTTCTGTATTTTTGATCAAATAAATGCAGGCTTGTAGAGCATAATAATAAACTTCTTTCAAAAAACATTAAAAATAGTAGTGGGGCCAGACTTTTACCGGTACTGTATGTAGGCCTACATATTAATCAAACTTTAGGTAAGGTAATCTCTTTTTTGTTTAATGAAGATGTTATTGTTGTTGTTGTTATTTTGCTGTTTTATTCAATTTATTCACAGTTCCAGAATCCCACTTCAGTAGATGAGCATAAGTGCTTTTATATTGCATTGCTACCTTAAATATGCTATACACAAATCAAGTGGAAGAGAAAGACACGATCGCTACTGAGCAGAAAAAAATATATAAACTGATATTATTGGCGTAATGTCAGGGTATAATCTAATCATCAGCAGAATTTAGAAGATAGACCCATAGATATGAGATCCTTTATTTGAAACATTTAAAAATGTTGTAGTGTGTTGGCTTTTTTATTCATTGTAGGCTACGCGCAAATTCAAAGCGTCGCGTCTGGGCACGTTAATGACGCTCGCGCTCTTTTAAACTCGTAATAAAGCGGTGAATGATTTTTCCAGAAATTACGCTGATCTACAGTACAAGTTTATATTTAGAATACATTGCAATCACTCCAAAATAGATGACGACAACTCACACACCTGCATTATGAGCTGTGCTTCTTTGTGTGCTTATTAGGCTTTTGCCTCGCAGCACCTGATGGATGCGTTCGTTACACATACTTTCAGAAGCCGGCACCCGCTTTGTAACGGACACATTAATTGGTTTAACTGCAGTAATGTTACAGTCTATGGTTAAGATAAACATCGTCACTATTTTTAGTTAATTAATAAATATTGAAATAAATTGTAGATAGGACATTTGAATTTTTTTTTTTTTTTTTTTTTTTTTTTTGTCCCTCTGTCTGGGCCCCATCCCGCCAATCGGGCCCTAGGCACGTGCCTAGTTTGCCTTTGCGTTAATCCGGCTCTGGCTGTATAAAAGCAATAGCATGATGCCTGTCACTCCAGTAACAGAGATGACCCAAGCCATTGTTGCTTTTTCTAATGTGACGTTTTCGAAGTTGCGCGCGAGGTTAAAGTGGACAAGCAGGCCGTCTACGGGACCAGCCAGTTTCCAGCATATCTTTATTTACACAATAATAATCTTGTACATTGTAATCCTTTTATTTTTAATATTTGGCATGTTTATACACCCTGTGTGTGTAATAAGCAGAGTGTACACGGGTGATGGACCCGCCTATAGGCGCATATACTAACATGCTCTTTAAATAACAAAAAATAATAATACTGCGCCATTGACTTTAGACCAGGTTTCAGTTGGTAAATGGTGCAATCTATTTCAGTTGCCTCAAAATAGCAACGTGCCAACAATGCGGCTGAACACATTTGCATTTGCTATTTAATGCAAAATGCATTTGCTATTTAAACAACGCAGCGCAGGACGTGAAAATGATAACTGCGTCGGGCTGACACTAGCAAAAAACACTTGCTTCGCGCCTGGCGCCGCATTGTGCCTTCTGTATGATAGGGCCCTAGGAGTCTTGAACACATTTCCTTACTTATTTACATCATTCGTCATTTAAAAAGTTGTACAAAAGCAATGATGTGTCCTATGTTTTGAAATTTGCTAAATTAAAGCAATAGGTGGAGCTTGACGTCCTCTCTGGACATAATGGGTTGAGTTGAAGGTCCAGCCACACCCATAACCCTTTCCCTAAAACTAAATTAGGTCCAGCTGGACTAGGTCAAATTCCACCCAAGACGTCCAGAGAAGGGTAGCCGGATATCATCTGGCTCTGCCGTGAGCACCACTTGGGACACTCTCAAGAATGCATTAGCACAGCTGTGCTTGGAACATGTCTGAGAAGTTATTGAGTGACAAGGCAGTGCAGTTATATAATTTAAAGGTTTGTACTTTTTTTGTGATGGAAAAAGTACATATGCAGATGGGTATGCAAGTTTTGCGACATTGGCAAGATTTGGTACATACTTGGCTTATATCACATCATAAAAATACTTCTTGAAAACCACAGATCACATGTTCGTATATTTATGTGCGACCTGTCACCATAAACCAGCCTGTCAATCATCTCATGAACATCCTCCTCATATACAAACTCCACATGGCATTTAATGTATGCTATTCTTCCAAACATATTGGAGATAATGATGTCTATCTGCCAGTTTTTCATGCGGAGAGTTAATAGTTAATGGCCGAACATGGCCTGTTTTGCTGTTGAGATGTTTGTATCTATAAAAAAAATTACAATGTTGTTGAAGGGTGAAATATAACTCTTATAAGTCTTATAAGTCTTTCTGATCAGGTTAGATTATTCAACCCTTTTCTCTTTTGGTTGTTCATTACCATTAAATTAACATGACATGTAAGTAAAATATACAGTATATTCATGTTTGTAGTTCACAACATCACAAATCCTCTTCAGCGCAAGGGACATAATAAACACTCATAAAGATAGGCTTGCATATGAAATTGTATATTTCCCCACTATGTTAGGTAAAAAAAAGTATACAGTAGTATATATTTGAGTTCATAGTATTCATTGTTGATACGTACTTAGATTGCCTACTAGTTCTGTTTGGATTCTGAGGTGTACGTCCAGTGGATACTTTACTATCCCATGTGGCCATGGGAGAGGTTTGTGAATGGCTGTGAAGTGACACTGACTCGGGTAGGTCACATGATAATGACAACATGACTAATGTGGTATGTCCAGATTACATTCACACAAACATTCATACTGTATAGAGCATTTTTATTTTATTTTTTAACTGTAGCGAAGTATTTACTTATTCAAACGATGTACCTACTCAGAGAGTATTCGATTTTGAATGTAGCCAGTCACCTAAGAGAATCTTTTTTAAATGAATCGGTTGAAAGAATGATTCAATGACTCAGTTACTTGTCTCTATCTCCATTTGTGATTATGTGACCTAATTTAAAATATCTTTGATACTTTTGGTTGCTGTCATGTATTAAAACAGTCATAAGCACACTTCTATATATATTATGTAAATTATGTAATCTTTTTTTTAAGATATCAAGCAAAATATCAAGGCAGGCATTATAATGTGCATTCAGAGTCAATCAGACACATGCTCAGCCTTAACTAACTTATGCTTCATATACATTTACCTTTTCAAAAAATAGGAAGCTTAACACAAACACAAATATTCAATGATGCAAAGTTTATTATTAATATTTTTAACATAGCAGGAGCAAGAGGCAGGCATTATAATGCGCATTCAGAGTCAATCAGACTCTGACAGTCTTTGATTAACTGGTTGCTTATCTCCCACCAGGAGCTGGAGCTGGAGCTGGAGCTGGTGCGGGGGCCGGTGCCGGTGCAGGGGCCGGGGCAGGAGCAGGAGCAGGGGCAGGGGCAGGGGCAGATGCCAGCTGTGCTAAGATGAATGGCAAGAGGCTGAGGAGGGCATTGTTGTTCGGAAACTGAGGCTGAGGCTGAGGCTGAGGCAGGTTAGGGGGAAAGTATGGGTAGGGATAAGGACGCTGAAATTGGTACGGGTTAAAGAAGCCTCCAGGTCGTCTCTGTAGTAATATCAGTGGAGGAACAGAGTGAGATTTACATTGAAAAAGAGTCTACACACAACAGATTTTCAAAATGAAGAAAGACATACATATATCAACATAATTAGAGGGTTTTCTATGATTTCTATACATAAATGTTTTTGCATGGCTCAGGATCATTTTTGCACTCGAGAAAATATGGAATAAATATGATCAGTTAATTAAAATGATTTTATGCAAGAGTTTTTGATTTCAAACTGACCTCTGAGGAATGGCTTGATGAACGCTTTTCTCGATATTCTTCATCCTCTGCCTGAAAAGAAATGAATTGGTCATTTCCAGTGTTATAGAATACGTAATAAAAAAGGTTTGTGGGGGTTGAAACATAAATTGAATGCACATCGACACATATGCATTTGATCAAGAAGAGAATGTTACTCACCAGCACGGCACAGCAGAGTCCAAAGACACAAGCAACAAGTAGGAAAGATTTCATGGTTCTCAAGAAGAGTTGCTCAGATCTAGAAATATTCATGATGTGTAAATCGCAGTGGATAAGAATGTCTCCTAAATGTCCAAATATAAATGCAAATGCCGTTGATTCAAAGATTGCTTCTTACCTTTATGGCAGATGTATGAGAGACTTCTCTGTTTCAGGAGTGACATCAAAACAGCAGTGATAAATGCTATATATATATACATTATCAACATGCAACTGGCCAATCAGCAGAAGTAACATAGTGACATGTTTGAAAAATGCATTTAGTATTTAGCAAGTATTTAGTAAGTTGGACTTTACTCAACAATTGGGAAATAGGGAAATGATTCACATAGTTGTCTCTTTTCTATATAATTGTAAACATACACTGAATGTATGCAACACATAAACAAAACAAAAGATTAAGGCACACCTTAGGGCTGGATGTGACTGGGATTCTTTATTGAATTATGAGTGTCTTTACGACATCTGTCAAGGTTTTCATAAATCTGGAATTGAATGTGGAATTTGTAGTATAATAAACTTTTTCATCGAGTCCATCAAAAAGCTGATCTAAGTTCAGTTGAGGCATGAGGGAAAAAAACTTCCAATCTCCAAAGTAAGAGAAAAAAGAACAGACTTTATAAAAGTAATTAAACTTACAACATACTGATAGTTTGTTTAATAAACATTTTATACTTTATTAAACCAACTGCAATTCGTTGGACATATGTGAATCCAACAGTTCTACTTTGAATTGTAGCCATAGCTCTTTTAAAGCAAAAAAAACCCCGATTTATAAGCAATTAGTTATTTTGCTGATGCTTTTATCCAAATTGATCTTTACATTTGACTTAAAACTGACACATTTATTTATTTATTTAGTAAACTTAGTTCAGTTTTTACAGTAAATGGCTGGGTTAGGCGTTGTATTGGGGGTATTGGATCTCATGTATTGGCGCTCAAAATTAACCTAAATCAACCTAGCTATATCATTGATTTTTATTTTTTATTTTTTTACTTAGTACCAATTAATAATCATAAATACTTGACTGTTTTGCAGTGACATATTTTCATATGCTAAAGGAAAATGTCTTAGGGACAGAGAGATTATCATGAGCAAATCCTCTGAAGCAATGTAAGTTTTAGATGTCACAATTGCATACATTGACAGTAAGCTTTTGGGAATGAGTGGGATTTTAAGGATTACGACATGACTAAATATTGTAATATCCTTTGTGTAATAGGTAATAGGTTTGTGTGCACAATGAGTTAAAAAATAGTAAATGCATGTGTGCTAAAACTCTGAGTGCAGTAGCTGGACTGGGATAAATCTCAGTGTTTTCACAGTTCTTTCAGGACATCAAGAAGACTCAACGAATTGCATGACAGTAAGTACAATTGATACATTTAAATACTCTCTCTCTCTCTCTCTCTCTCTCTCTCTAGTTAATTTTTTTAATTTTTTTGTTGAGTTAATGTTATCTTCATCAACTTTTTTGAAGTATAGGGAAGATCTGGGCAAGTTGTCACGATTTTTACACCAGTAAATGTTTTTAAGGTTGGTTTATTTTTTTTTTAATCTGTACAAAATATTTTCTACATTAAACAACAATAAGATATTACAAATTTTCAATGACAACAATGTCATCATGGGATCCACCATTAAATAGGGGTTTTGGCTAAATTAAAAAAACATATACAAATACAAATAACTAGCAAGTGTTGTAATAAGTTGAGCGCATTTTTAACATTTAAAACACATTTGACAACTCTTATAATATAGCACGCGACAACTTGCCCCAACCTTGACATGAAATTGGAAAAATACTTGTTTTCATTATACAGTTTACTGTTGTGGGAATGTACTTCATGCTAGTGTGGTTTTAAAGGGTTGTTTAAACTACAGCTTTTAGGAAAATATGATGTTGTAATTTGGAGATTTAAAATATTTTTTACAAATTCTCTTAATTTATCATACATTTTAAACATTAAAGTTTTTGTGAGAAAAAAAAAAAGATTTATTATCTGACTGAACCTCCTCTCTTCTACTCATGAGTGACTCTGTGTGGCTAACTATGGTACTTGTATGTAGAATTAGTTACAGTCTTTACATTTAGTTCATTTATTTAATATCTTTACATGTATTACATTTATCTGTCCTAGTTCAAATGCTTTCTTTATTTAATATCAGTTGTTCTGAATTGCCATCATTATTGAGATAACTACGATTTCAGATCTGTTAGGAATTTCTTTTCTAAATAAGGTTTAAAAAAAAACGTGCCATCCCAAAATGAAGAGTCTCATATTATTGACTGTCCTGTGGCTCATTTCCTCTGGAGCTGTAAGTAAATTTTGTTTTTGAAGGATGTTTTTACTCTCTTTATATCACTTATTATTGTACTAGTATGATGTAACTGAGCAGCCCGGCTCATTTAAGCCTGTAGACCTGAATCAAACAACATTCAATGTATGAAATAACAATTATTATAATACCATGAACTCATGCCATATAAAAATTCCTCCCAGCTTTGCCAGCGTTATAAGCCTTGGAGCTCCTCTGGCAGTGATGAGGTAAACTCCCAATGCTCCCAGTTATAATAAATATGTAATTTTCTCCTGAAGCTGAACAAAATGCCTCATATGCACATGTTCTATTTGACTGTTTAAACTGTCTTTGCTCTAGAGGATCTATTGGCACTATTTTCCTGGAGGTCATTATTATCAAGTGAGGCCGGTTCGACCCGTACCTCTGTTCCCACTGTGGTCATTTCAGTGGCCCCTGCTGCTGCCTCGTCCAGTCCCTTCCCCAGCCCCTGCCCCGGCTCCGGCTCCGGCCCCTGCACCAGCACCAGCACCAGCACCCACACCCAGTCCCCCAGTTATCCCCTCCACCATTCGTGGAGATGGTGGAAAGTAGAGCATGGGTTGTTTTGTAAAGTACCCTTGACATTTCAGTAATGCTTTCAATAAAAAGAGTGAATCTGTTTAACATGTTATTTGGTTGTTTTTTTAGAAATAATACAACTGTAAAATAAAACATTTTCCCTCATTTATTTAATTATATATTTAACGTTGGTTGATAAACCCTGCTATAGAGAAATTTGCGTTCTATGTGAAGTTATCATCAAAATTCTCGAGCTTGAGTAGAAAATCCTCTACAAGCCCCTCATAGCGGGGGGTAACCGTGTACTTTAATATTAAACTCATGAAGTACTACTATACAGAATACACTTGATATGGTCTTGTACGTCATATTTCGGATCTTTGTAGTCAATCGAATTTTAAATATCCAACAACTTGCTGCCCAAGCTCTGTGACCAAATGCTAATATTAAGCATATAGTCACTCAAAATAGTGAAGTGAAAATATTTTCTGAATGAACAGTCTTTCATTTTAGATTATAAATTGGTAGTGTTGTTTAATGTAAAGGTCAATGCATGCAACTCTGAGGCATTATGCACTACAGTATAGGTGTGGTGCAAGTGTCAACAGAGAAAGATGTGGATGTGTAATTTTGAGATTTTGAGATTGTTTTGGGTGGGACAGTGACACTACACACTTATTAAACACAGTCTACATTAAGAGGAAATGTCTTCAAATGCATCTTACCTGTGATACCATGACACGTCTTGTTGTTTGCATATCCAGTCATGTTTAGGGAATTCCTGGTTTTACCGTTAAAACTGCTGTCTGTGTCTGCATTTCTATTTGGTCTGAACCCAACTTAATAATAACAGTTATCTCACCACAATGTGAAATTAGTATAGTTTTACTGTGGGAATGGCAGAATTATACTGTCATTACCTGAACCAAAGTGGCTTTTCAGAAGGTAGCTGTGGTTTCGTTTTAATCAACATTGTGAAGACGAAATCAGTGAGAAGCGACCTCAGATGAGACAAACTCTTCTGGTGTGGGGGAACACAACATCTTGATTTATTGAAATAAACCAGATGTCTTCATTATTCTGACACGCCATCCTGTTTCTACTCTAAAATGTGCTTGCTGTGAGAATAAATGTATGGCATTCACTTACAGACTACCACAAACACACCTAGATTTATGATCATATTTATCTTTTATTAGTAGACTAGTAGTTTTACTACTATAAAACTGAACCAATATATCAAATCACCCAAACTCGTCTGGATATGTCTAACATTTCAAATGGGTTGATTTGATGATTCATTTAGACTCTAAGTGTTCCCTAGATTGTACAATTAAATTATGGTCTGAGGTTCAATATTGTCTGAGGTCAGAGCCCATTTCCAGAGCTGATTGGTTGCTTGAGGAATGGACACTGTTTAAGTACACCCTTCTCCACTTGCATTCTTTCGTTGTGATCAAAGGATTTTAAAGTGAGTATTTGTTTTTGTTTTCTGTCATGCAATATTAGTAACTAATTTATAATTTTTCAAGTTGTATAGTGCACATGTATTTACTGTGTGTATCTTTAGGTATGACACAAATGAGGCTTATAGCGTTGCTCACATGTTTTCTAGCTGGAACGTTTGGAGTTCCGGTGAGTCATTACAGTCTCTGTTCATCCAGATACCACTTGGGTTATTTATTTTTATGTTCCCCTTTAGACATTCTTTTCTCCATAAACAAATTCTAACTCTCATTGTAGGAGACTGTTGGGGGTAGGGTTAGGGTTAGTAGAATAAGTTGACATGTATTTGCTAAGTTATTTCTAGTCAGCAGATATTAAGCAGACAGTCTACTAATAATCTAATGAGAGTTAGTTGACATGTACATGCAGTGTTATTTATAGTCAACAGAATGTCTAAAGGGGACCATCAAAATAAAGTGTTACCGAAACGTACCATGGTTGTATTGTAGAAATCATACATCATAAGAATGCAAATTCACAAATGTCCTTTACTTCTCTGTGTGAATTCACTACAGCATTACTAATCTGAGGTGCAGTTAATGGTGAAAGGGCATCATTTATTGTTGCTTGTTTACTTGATTATGTTATACTTATGTTATTCAATTGACATTTTCATAGATCTCCCCAAATGCTCCCCAAAAAGTGGGAGATATGCCAGCACAAGGAACCCCAGTGATACAGTCTCCACCGTCTGGGTCTGAGGTACTGGTACAAGCCCATCATGTGCCACAGCAGTTTCAGCCTAAATCTCCCAGAGTGCCCTCTGGTCCTCAGCAACAGCTGGCCGCTCTGACCAATCCATGGGCCTCTCCACCCAACCCCAATACAGGTTTCGGTCAACTTCCAGCACACATTCAATACTTTCCCTATTCTCATCCCCAGCAACCGCAGGTAAGAAACTTATTTGAATTCACTAATTTCTTACCTTAATAAAACAGTCCACAAATAAATTTTTGGTAACACTTTATTTCGATAGTCCACATTAGACATTCTACTGTAAGTAACTTTGCAACTGCATGTCAACTACCAGTCATTAGAGTATTTGTAGACTGTCAGCTTAATTTCTGACAGCACTTTATTTTGATGCTCCCCAATAGACATTTTACTGACTATTAGTAACTTTGCAAGTATGTCTTATTCTACTAACCATTGATTTAACCCTAACCCTAACCTAACAGTCAACTAAAACTCTAATGATAGTCAGTTGACATGTAATTACTTGTAGCTAGCAGACTATCGAAATAAAGTGTAACCGACTTTTTAAACAAAATGATACAATTAATATTATTATTTAAAAGAATACTATGTAAAAATATTAAAAAGGCTTTTAGAATTAATTAAATTCTAAAAATACATTTATTAAAATAACTAATACATTTCTCTCCCTGTATTTTTCAGTTTTTCTACTATCCCATTCTTGGACCACAATCCAGGAACCCAACAGTAAGAGTGTTTCCATATAATATTAGAAATATGTGTGGTTTTGTTTGTAGTTTGTAGTGTAAAAATACACCACAGGAAGAGCTAAGAGACTGTCTGGGTTCAGCAGGTTTATTCTGATACGAGGTCCAAACCCAAACTTAATTAATGATAGCTATGTAACCCTCAAGCAAGCCTTTATGTTTAGACACTTTGGTATATTATCCAAAAATATTTCGCTGGAGGAAATCTTCCCATCTCCACGTCTGAGGAGTTTTGATTTATTGTGGAAACCTGATGCACTTGATGTGTCCAAACAAAGAAGGTTGACGTAATATATTGCCTCGTGTGTCAGTAAAATGTGTGCACACAAATAAAAATCTCTGTCAGAAATTTGTCAGTTCAGCATCCAACAATCCTAAGAGGAGTCATTGAGTTCATTCACTCTTGATTGAATCTCATTTGTCCCAGAATCCACTTCTAACTACTGTCCTTTTGCTTACTTGTCAATCTCCTAAGTCAGAACTTTTACAATTAGTTCTCAAATGCTCCTTTCCATCATCAGTTCTCCTATGGAGTGCCTGTTTTCCAGCACGCAACGTCTCAACAATATCCTGCCAATGCAGTTACAGCTTCACAACCATTAATGGCACAAAACAAACAACACAAGCACCAAATGCATCCAAACCAGCCTCAGCAACAACAGGTATCAACGCAAACATTCTGGACTCAAGCAAATCTAGTGTTTTCAATATTCTTATATCATGTGTTTTTCCACAGGTTCAACAATTTCTTTACATGGTTCCACAGACTCAACAACGAATGGTGAATGAATCGGCATGAATTGTTATACAATTGAATATTTATTTTCTAAATATGTTATTGGGGGGTAATTCCTTTTGTGAATGCTTTTTAAAGGCTGGACCATATGGTGGATTGAGCTCCGAGGAACTTCAGGTAAAAAAGTCTGAGACCATAAGTGAAGATGCTTCTTTATTTTACTTTATTTTTTTATTTTTTTTTCTATTCTTATTTTTGGTATAAAATATATTATCATCATAAAGTATTTAGCCTGTTCCCATTTTTTTGGGATTCATATATGAATGTCACAAATTTGCTTATTTAATTGTGACCTAATAGTGCCAATTTTGATATTTTTCTTCTCTTAACTTCTATTCATATTTTCTAAATCCTTCAAAATTAAGTTCAGAAGTGTAAAAAAGATCAGACACCACTGTATCTTTGAAAAGTTTATTTTTATTTTTATAAATAAATATTTTGTCTAAATCTCTGTCCAAATTTCTGTCACACACAGAACATGGGACGACTGGGCCGTGTTGACATGCACATGCCTGCGTTTAGGGGCAATGTGTTTCCTGTAGCTGGACCACAACCTGTTGTACCTGTTAACCCTTTAAGACCGGGCAATTCCTTCCACATCAACACCTACCCTGTCAGTGGAATGACCTTCTCGACCAATTCTGAGGTCCGGCCACCTAGCGCTGTAGCTGTACCACCCAGTGGGGATGCCATACCTGCTACTGGTGGATCCCATCCAAATAATGGAGCGCTGCCTAGTAGGATTGCTAGCAAGCAGGACCGTGAGCGAGTGCCGTGTGATCATGTCCAATCTGCTGAAAACCCCTTAACCAACACTGGACCTTTGTCTTCAGGGTCAAGGGCTGCCTTGCCCACTGTCCAATCCGATCCCCAGTACAGTGATCCCAATCTAGTTCCCACTATATTCCCAACACCAGAAGAAGCTCTTGTTCCAGCGTCCCCACCACTGCTTTCCGATACTGTCAAGACCAACCCTGATTTGTACCCCTAAGAGAAATCTTTGCATATCTTTACTGCAAGATTTATTTTAATATGCATTTTGTATTATGCTAATGGTTTATATATGGGTTAAGGCAGCATAATGGAAGTTTTTTAATATATTTTTCATAGCAGTTCTTAAACTGTACTTTGTTTACTTATTACTATTTCTTTATCTTTTACTCTTCCCAGAATGAACTAAAGTTTTGACTTTGTTGTGGATGAAAAGATTTAAAAATCAAAACCATGTAAAATTATTTCTGACTTTTGTACTGTGAACTTTGTGTGTGGTCCTCAACATATATACTAGACATATGATTAAATACAAAGTTAATTACAGCCTGAGGCTCCTTCTGTGTTGCATACGGTACATCTGTCATCAAGTGTCAGCTGTGTTAATAGAACTGGAAAAATGTGCACATTTCCAGAGAATCACAATATGAGTGAATAAAAAATTGTTTTAAACTATATTAAAGTGCAGAGCATTTCTGAAAGTTCTTAAAATGCCATCAGAAAAACAGAATCGCCTACTGGTGAGGGACAATAAATTATATATATATATATATTATTTTTTTTTTTTTTTTACTTTTATACAGTACCTGGAAAAAAATTACATAATAAAAACATTAGTGGAATATTTTGTATCTTTTCAAATAATTTCATAGCCAATTGTTTTTTAACCTTTACATGAAAGTCAACAGTCAAATTATTGACTTTCACTGCAGTTTCCCAATGTAATATGAAATGTAAATCCAGAATGAAACAGAAAATAGGTTCTTTCCACACAATATATGTATTGCAATAACCAATTAAGTTCAACAGAAAATTGTTTAAAATATTGCTTAGGTACAGTGTCTTATGGTCTCTTATGGTCTTATTATTTATAATATTATTTATAAATACTTTATTTCCTAGCGGTGTCCTCAGTCAGACAGAAGGTTCCTACAGTTTGAACAAGTGTGAACATTGCTGTCAGAGAGCTTTTATGATTTCATCTCAAGTGCCATAAATATATTTTCTGATTGCGTTTGATTTATTTGTACTATATATCATGCCAAATAATTACAATCTCAGCCAAAATGTTGCTTTGAGATAAGCAAAGATATATTTGCTTTGAATGCACATTTTTGCCCTCTATAAAGGAACTTGGCTGGTCACCAAAGCCAATCAGATGCTGATGCTATGGGCCTTTTGTTTTCAAAGAGAATATAAGGAGTAGATCTAGAGAGCAGTATCACAAAATCCTCCTCCTCAATCCTGATCACAATCAAGAGTCTTAAACGAAGGTAAGGTACCATTAATTCAACAAACAATTTTGGGGCTGAAGGTTGATCTACTTTCCTGTTGCAGAAGGTTACGTAGAAGATAGCAAACTATAAAACTATATCTTTGCATGTCATATTTCAGACATCATCATTCAACATGAGATCCCTCATTTTGCTGGCATTTGTCATCGGTGTGGCCTACTGCGCTCCGGTACGTGATCGATTTTACTCTTATGTATTTATCCATAAGCCAACAAGAGAATGTGGGATGCGAACATTGTGATACTAGCCTTAACTCTCCTGTTCTTTGACCCACAGCAACTGATGTATTATGAGCTAGAGTACAAACCTGTCATGGCTCCACAGGTTAGTTTGGTCCAAACATGAAATTAATACATAGAAAGGTGAATTCACGTTGATTGGGACACTTTTCCCCAGTCATTCCAATGGCAAAAGTGTCCCAATCAATCTGGATTCATCCCTATTTCAACAAAATGACTCAAGGAATATGGGAATATAGGATCATAGTACATTATTGTATAAAAAGTGTGTATGATGATCTACAGGCTCTTCCTGCGGCCGGCGCTGCAGCTAAACCTTCTGAAATAGAGATTGTAAGTGTGGAAATGACATATTACATTTTATATTATAGTAATATTTTCATATATAAATATAAAATGTTACATTAAAAATCTAATTATTATATTATATTATATTATATTATATTATATTATATTATATTATATTATATTATATTATATTATATTATATTATATTTTCATTCTTTTTTTCAGCTTCTGGCAGCTCAACAGGCTGCAGCTGGAAGTTTTGTAAGTTGGGTTTAATTTCTTTTCGCAGAGTATTCATTATCTTCTGCTAGTTGAGCATGCGATCAGTTTTTCTTATTCTTCACAGGGTCAACCTATCCGTGGCTTCATTAAACATGAGATTCCCCAGCCCGCAGGCAAAGAAAGTATTGAAGTTGTACGTGTATCTGCATTTTTTTTTTTTTTTTTTACTACTACATGAAATCCTCCATTTCTTGTCAACCATGTAGAAGTTCATTCATTTCCCTCTGTTTTCTAGCTGTACCCCTTCGGCTTTCCTCAACCTGCTGTCCCGGCTGTCCCGGCTGTCCCAGCAGTCCCGGCTGTCCCGGCTGTCCCGGCTGTCCCAGTTGCTCCTGCTGCCCCAGTACAGACCAACCTAAAAAATTGTGATATATTTAATAATATCACATATATATGAGGCTGTATATAATTTGTTATACTTTTTTAGGCTCCTGTTCCAAAGGATGATGATGATGATCATGATGACTAATGGTTAAGTAATTATTATAATGTATAAATCATAACGCTGCAATGCCACAAATCTAACCGTTTTTGCAATGGAATATGCAACATTGTACACTGGTTAGCGACTGACATTTTAAATAGAGAAAAACTTCACATCAATAACATCATATTATTCTTATTGAATTATTATAATAGATTACAGAATAGAAACCTTTCTGTACAATGCAACACATTTCTAAAGCCTCCTTCTTTTCTTTTTCTCACAGATGAAAGTATAAGCTGACCACCAATTCCTGAACGACAAAGAAGCTGCTCGTGTTTTGCAGAGTGACTGCATAAATGCTTTCCTGCTTTAGAAAAAATGATGACCCATCAAATGGTGCTTTTTCAGTGGCTTGATGCTTGAGAGCCATACAGTCATAAGCTTTTTTTTCTTTTTTTGCAAACACGTTTTTAAATCTTGATTTATAATAAAGCGTACAATCAATACTTTGTCTCCTCTTGTGTGTTATTATTAGCATTTATGTTGAAACGTTTTTTTTAGATTGTTTATTCATACATAACAATTCCTAGTTTGGCTGAAAATAAATATCATCCCAAGAAAGCTCTTCAGAACCTGACATTGTTGTTCAGACTTGCTGCAATTAAACATCACTAAGTTTGTACACAAAAAACAAACTCAGTTCCTATTTTTTATATTTTGTAGCTTCAAAAATATAGGCTGGTGATATCAGCAGTTTTCTCAACTGTTATCATTATAATAATAGCTGACAGAAAGGCAGACAAAGTCTGACTACAGGTCATTTTCTCAATAACCATCTTTCTCCGTATGTGAGGTCATGATAAAGTCTAGCCTGAGAGGGATTGGTTAAGAGCTAAGCCAGAGAGCAAATAAAAGCTAGAAAACTCATGTCCCAGAGCTATAACTCTACCTGCAACCAAGGTGAGAAAGCTGGTTGACCATTTCCGTACACTGTAAGTGCTTCTCTTTCTATGTTATTGTTCAGAAATAGCACACCCTCATTGGTGTTGTCTGTCTTAGGTCACATTTTTGCTTGAGTAAGGCTGGTGATTCCTTAAACATGTGGACATCTTTCCTGTGTCTTCTTCTGGCGGGTGCAGTATCCGCAGCACCAGTGAGTACATCAAACCTTTTTAAATGTCTTTGTATTTATGAAGGCTTGTTTTATGTGTTTGGGTCGCCCAGATTCTGAAACTGATCCTTTTTTTTGTGCGTGTGTGTTTATGTCTCTCTCTAGCTTTCACCGTTTTTCAATTATCTCCCTCATTATGGCAGCCCGAGGCAGGTGGGGCTCACCACAACATGAACATTCTTGACTTTTCCATATCCAAAAATGGCATAAAAGTCTTTGGAATCTCTTGCTTTAACCATAATAAACACATTGCACCCAGTTTTATGATGAAAATAGCTCTGTAATATTACAGTGTATGATGACATGTTACTCCATGACGTGTTTATATGATATATAGGTTTAACTGACTATCCTGAGGTTGCTGCAGAACATGTTTTGAACATAATAATTATAACGGAACTAAACATGTTTTTTTTGGGGCATCCACTACAGTAAATTTGAACTCCTTTTATTTTCTTAGGGGAATAATGGTGGCTTTCAGGGAATGCCATCACAGCAACATCCTGGTCTGACCGCTCCAATCAGCATGGAAATCGTATGAGCTATTTTCTCTTTCTTTCTGTTTATAAAGACCTTAAATATAGCAATTCAAAGTTGAACCAAGAAACCATGTAAACATTTGCTTTTTTATTTATTTCTTTAATTTCTTTAATTACTTTTATTAGGTTAGTTTACCTGATCTAACCCTTAAAATGAATTTCATTAGGTTAGTGGAACCTAATGCACTGAAAAAAAATAGTTTAGGATTTAATTTGAGACTATTTTCACTAAGAAAAATCGTATGGAATTTCACAGATACTTTGGAAATGGCAAGTAACAGTGAAATAAACATGAAATTCTGAAGTCGAAAGACTGCAATATATTTTCTTGTAAGAAATAATCTTTGTTTTATTTACAACTTGACATTTAATTTAATTTAATTTCTAGAAAAAAAAACAAATGTCTATGTGGTCTAAACCTTAACAATTGCTTTTATTAAGTTAGTGTAGCCTTGTGTATTTACTGTTAACCAAAAAGTTGCTGCCTTAAATATTTAAATACCATCAACTTGTATGGTGAAGTCATTTAAACTTAAATTACAGCAAACTGATTCAAGAAAATTTTGTATAACTTATCAATTTGAAAATTGCTTAACTTACCTTGATGAGTTGAAGCAATGTAAAAACACATGTTGTCATAACTTATTGATCAAATACTTTTTTACAGTGTTCAGTTCAGTTTTACAGTTTTATTCAGTCAAATTAAATAATATTTGTTTTCACATTTCTGTTTTAAGATTGTACCACATGAAGCACGTTTTAGATTACATGAAAAAATATGTATAATAATAATAATATTTTTTTATTTTTTAAATAGATTTTCCCACCGAGCTTCCCTACTAATCCAGCAGGGGGCGCAGTGGGCAAATCGGTGAGTGTGTAAAGGTTTGCTATCTGCAAGGCTAGCTTGTTTCTCCAACATATCAGCTACACACAGCTTCTTTGTTAAGTGCCTTTTTGAGATGTAAACTCTCATCTCAATCAGTTGAATCAATATATACGTCATGTGTGTATACCAAAAGACAAGAACATAATTACTACCATTCACGCTGTGGCATGGCTCTCTCTTTCTGCTTTCAGTCATTCCCTACCCAAGCGTTCATCAAGTACTCTCTCCCCAAGGCTCCGGGCAGAAAAAGCGTGGAAATTGTGAGTGAACAGACCCGACGGCTAATTTCAGCACTTGCTCTGACTTTAATATAAATGTTTACTTATGTAGAAAGTCAATCCGGCACAGTGTTGCTTTTGTATCTTCCTCTAATGCCTCAACATGCTTGCACATCCCCTCTGATGCAATAAACTCAATGGTGACTTTGTTTTTCTTTCTCCTTAAGTTTTACCCCTATGACTTCAGTCGGCACCAGGTAGGATTTACTTTGAAATGAGAAATTTCAGCTAGTGAAATTTTGAAGTTGAAATGGATTATATATGTTGTTTTCTCATCCCGTAAATAGCTGAGCCTTACAAATCTTACTTCTTTCTGGGAGTAGCCTACTAGTTGTTTCCATCATTGAATCATTTTCCTATTTATCTCTGAAAAGCTGCTTTGAAACAATCTGTATTGTATAAAGCGCTATATAGGTGACTTGTTGTCTACATTTCAGGACCAACCAAATGTTCCCCTGATACCTCAACTTCCAAATGTAAATTCTTTAAATTGCTTAAACATTTTGACATTATTACCTATACTCATATGTATATATAAAACCTATTTGACTTATTTTTATATATGTTTGTCAATATATAGATCTTCCCCTTTGACTTCATGCCACAGACAGTTCCTCAACAGCCACCCATGGTGAGAAAAAATCTCTTGCACTGTTATTGGAATTTGCTGAAACACTTGAATCTGGAAACACTGTGAGCTTTTATTGCATATCTACACAGAACCCACCATTCCAGGATGGTCCTCCACAAACCCAAGATCCTCAGCAGCAAACCCAGCCGGAGCAGCAGGCTCAGACAGGACAGGTTTGTGTGTGTGTGTGTGTGTTTAAATGCATATGTGTGAGAAGCAAAAATCACAACCCTTAGTAAAGCTCTGATTTGACAACGTAATTACCCCCTTCAGTACTGCATTTAGCCAGTATGCTTTTAACCAAAATGGAAACTTGCGAATCTCGTATATGTCAGCAGCAGTTTTGCAGAAAACAGCAGATTATGTGCACCACACTCTTGTTAATTATCTATACTTTCTTTCAGGTGTCTAACAAGCCATGAAGACTGGTGAGATACTGCTTATGTGTATCTGAATATGATTCATTAATCCTAATTTTGAATTGCAATAGTTTTAATAGTGTTTTTAACATTGCTTGATATCACTCTTTCATTCTTATTTATCATTTAATTTCTTATCCCCGCAGGCACATCTTTGAAGCTGAGTGAGAGAAAAACGTCAAACAACAAGAGTGTGGAACTCCCCCCTCCCCCCCAATTCTATTTAGAATTAGTAAATACTTTTTTCCTGGGATAATAATTTAAAACGAGCTGATTTTTTGAACAAGAAGAAGATGATCTACACATAAGATCTGTAAATGCATGGAATGCAGTTATAAATGTGCTGTTTTGGTCTTATTCTGATGTGAGAAAATAATACCTTAAAGCAAATGTCAGTTCTGAATATTTTCTCATGTATACTTTGTGAGTAGTGTTTCATTAATAAAGTTGATTAAAGAACAACTCATTTTTCAACATGCTCTTATTATCTATCTTTGTGGTAGTTGTTACAAAACAACACATGAAATCTAATGCATACTAGTAATTAATTAAAATGATACAAAACATATTTTTTCAACATTAAAAAAGGATTCTGAGGTTAAAGTGAAATATTTTGCACCTACACCTTGAACATTGTGTGGTATAATAAACATTATATTGCATGTTAAAAAATAGCTTGTTAAAACTTTAGGAGAGCAAAGAGTTTGTTAGGCCACGTTCAACCTCAAGGAAGCTTTAGGATGTGTGAATATCAAATTAGAGAATTATTTATAATGCACATTCAAACAAAATTCAGAGAAATTCGAGAGTACGTTTTTCCACATAGATTGTCTGGCCATAAGGAATTCTACATGCAGAAATTAACACATGAACTAGACCTGCAGTGTGCTAGCAATTAATCAATCCATTATTTTATATTTGCTTATTATATTATGTTGGCACATTGGGCATCACTATTTAATACGATTTTGAGATTGAGTTTATCTGCTCATTATCATAACGGGGTTTAATTAGCTCTGCGATTCTAATTATATAATTATTATATAGTGTATTATACACTGCCCGATCAAAAAAAAAGAAGAAGAAAAAAAGTTGCTGTTTGGATTTAAATAAGCAAATACTTAAATAGTCAATGATTGGATCATTATTGCAGTAATTATTATAGCATGTTTTATGTTTGGCAACAGTTCTTCTAACCCTAACTGATGGAGTGTGTAGATTTTTACTTCTTAACCATGTAGGAAAACACATCATGGCCATATTCCATGATGACAATGTCAAGATTCATCAGGTTCACATTGTTTTCACACATGAATTGGTACCTCTGAGTCCAGACCTTAAATTCTTTGAAAGTGTTTGCGTTGTGCTGGAGGAGACTTTCCATCAAGAGGTCCATCATTATTTGGTCAAGATCTAATATTGACAATGCAAGAGGCACGCACTCTGTAAAGTCTCCTCCAGCACAACCAAAATACTTTTTTCAAATGTGAAGCAACAGCCAAATTGCTGCGTATGATATTTGCTTATTCTCAACTCTGCAAGTATCTTACTCTATAAGTAACATCGAAGCCATATCTGTTTATCTGAATATGATATATATATATATACTGTATATATATATATACTGTGTATATATATATATATATATATATATATATATATATATATATATATATATATATATATATACACAGTGGGGAGAAAGTATTTGATACACTACCGATTTTGCAGGTTTTCCTACTTACAAAGCATGTAGAGGTCTGTAATTTTTATCCAAAAATCCAGAAAATCACATTGTATGATTTTTAAATAATTAATTTGCATTTTATTTCATGACATAAGTATTTGATCACCTACCAACCAGTAAGAATTCCGGCTCTCACAGACCTGTAGGTTTTTCTTTAAGAAGCCCTCCTGTTCTCCACTCATTACCTGTATTAACTGCACCTGTTTGAACTTGTTACCTGTATAAAAGACACCTGTTCACACACTCAATCAAACAGACTCCAACCTCTCCACAACGGCCAAGACCAGAGAGCTGTGTAAGGACATCAGGGATACAATTGTAGACCTGCACAAGGCTGGGATGGGCTACAGGACAATAGGCAAGCAGCTTGGTGAGAAGGCAACAACTGTTGGCGCAATTATTAGAAAATGGAAGAAGTTCAAGATGACGGTCAATCTCCCTCGGTCTGGGACACCATGCAAGATCTCACCTCGTGGGGCATCAATGATCATGAGGAAGGTGAAGAATCAGCCCAGAACTACACGGCAGGACCTGGTCAATGACCTGAAGAGAGCTGGGACCACAGTCTCAAAGAAAACCATTAGTAACACACTACGCCGTCATGGATTAAAATCCTGCAGCGCACGCAAGGTCCCCCTGCTCAAGCCAGCGCATGTCCAGGCCCGTCTGAAGTTTGACAATGACCATCTTGATGATCCAGAGGAGGAATGGGAGAAGGTCATGTGGTCTGATGAGACAAAAATAGAGCTTTTTGGTCTAAACTCCACTCGCCGTGTTTGGAGGAAGAAGAAGGATGAGTACAACACCAAGAACAATATCCCAACCATGAACCATGGAGGTGGAAACATCATTCTTTGGGGATGCTTTTCTGCAAAGGGGACAGGACGACTGCACCGTATTAAGGGGAGGATGGATGGGGCCATGTAATGCGAGATCTTGGCCAACAACCTCCTTCCCTCAGTAAGAGCATTGAAGATGGGTCGTGGCTGGGTCTTCCAGCATGACAACGACCCGAAACACACAGCCAGGGCAACTAAGGAGTGGCTCCGTAAGAAGCATCTCAAGGTCCTGGAGTGGCCTAGCCAGTCTCCAGACCTGAACCCAATAGAAAATCTTTGGAGGGAGCTGAAAGTCCGTATTGCCCAGCGACAGCCCCGAAACCTGAAGGATCTGGAGAAGGTCTGTATGGAGGAGTGGGCCAAAATCCCTGCTGCAGTGTGTGCAAACCTGGCCAACTACAGGAAACGTATGATCTCTGTAATTGCAAACAAAGGTTTCTGTACCAAATATTAAGTTCTGCTTTTCTGATGTATCAAATACTTATGTCATGCAATAAAATGCTAATTAATTACTTAAAAATCATACAATGTGGTTTTCTGGATTTTTGTTTTAGATTCCGTCACTCACAGTTGAAGAGTACCTATGATAAAAATGACAGACTTCTAAATGCTTTGTAAGTAGGAAAATCTGCTAAATCGGCATTGTATCAAATATTTGTTCTCCCCACTGTATAATGCAAAAGCTAATACATAAGAATATATATATACATATATATATATACACACACACGCACGCACGCACGCACGCACGCACGCACGCACGCACGCACGCACACACACACACACACACACACACACACACACACACACACACACACACACACACACACACACACACACACACACACATAAACAAACAATATATGAGTTAAAGGTTTGAACTGTAAGCTTTTGAACAACTAGAAAGATAGTCGTCAGTTGACCCTAAGGAAACATCTATCTAGAATGACTGAAGGGGAGCCAGAGTATATGTCGTCTCTTGCCTGATTTGTTTGAGCCCAGCAAGTGGATATCTAAAAACCTTTTTATGTTCACACTCTTATCAGATGGAAGACATCCTGAATCTAGATTCCCTAAAGCATAAAGCATAGGCCTATCAACCCTTGAAATGCTTCAAACCTCAGTCTGAGGGGAAAAAAAACGCAGACGACAACATCTCTATAGAAGTTGTCAGTGTGGTCTCAACAATAAGGGAGCAAAAAGATTTATATCTATATCTCCAAAATGAATCAGCAAGAAAATATTGGTTAAGTCTGTAATTAAGTTGTAAAGATCTTTTGTAATTAGATCAATCAAGTTGGCATGCGCCCACAAGTCCCACTGTTATTGGAAAGGGGCCCCTTTAAAGTCATACTCATGCCAACTTCAGTATCAAACACCACAGACAGACCCTCCTCCTGTCTGGTAGACAATTTCAGTTTTTGTCTGTCTTTTTGAAGAACTGTGCACCAAGCAGAATTTCACAGTGTATAATTATACATAATGGGTCATTAGCAGTTGTAATTCCAGCCTTGCTTTAAAATAAAGGCAAAAAATAGATTTCATTTTTGCTGAGAGGTGATTGGTCTGTTTCAGGAGCTACTAAGTATATATAGCAGCCTTGTTCAGTACTTATTCATTCAACTTTAAACTTCAAGAAACCAAGAAGTCGTCCTTGTGATTTTCAAAAGAGGTAAGCTTGTACCATTTCTGAGGAGTTTTAACTCATGCATATGTTACTGGCAGTATTGAATATGTCTGTTTTTCTTTCTGCATCATAAGCTGTGAAATAATCATGATCATGAAAGCTGTGGCGTTGTTGATGTGTTTGCTGGGCTCCTCGCTAGCTGCACCTGTAAGTTCTTGTTTCTACATCTCATCTCAAGGCAGCATAACAAAGTCAAAATTTCAAACATTTTTTGACATCTTCCTCTTGATTTGCATATTTTAGGCCCTCGACAGTGGCAGCAATGAGGTAAGACTTTTGTGTGTGATCACAATGGGTGTTAATGTACAGCCTATTGCATTATGCATACTGTGTTTTCTCTATTGCAGCAGGCAATTGCTAGTCATGCTAACACAGCTCTGCAGCTGATGGAACTCTACAGAATGTTAGGACAGATGCAGCAACAGGTCAGTTCAATGCTGATAATACTAAAGACATAGAGGCATTTCATAATATTAACATAATGTGATAAATGTATTTGCAGGGTTTTGGTGCCATTCCTGGTGCTCAGCTGCCCGTATGTTAAGCATTTAACCGCTTCATTTAAAGACTACTGTGTGAACCTGTTTTATGGATTTGATGGTATTTTCTGTTCCTCACAGGCAGCACCTGTGGCACCCGCAGCACCAGCGCCTGTTGATGTAAACCCCTTTCATTCTATCATATCGCATTTGAGAATAAACAATAGCCTTTTGCAAATATTTTTGACAATATTTCTCTTTTTACAGACCCAGCCTCAGGTTTCACCTCAAGCACCACAGCAGGTTAGCAATGTGCTATTGTTATTTTGAGTCGCTGTTGAGGATAAATGTAAAGAAAAATCATGTAAGAAAAGTGACACATCAGCTGTGTATCAAGGCCTTGCTAGTGCACAGATTTACAATACTAATTTACATTAAAGGGAACTAGAACATGGAATGAGACACAGCTGTTTATGATGTAAATTTAGCTTGGCTTTTTGCTACTAATCATAGCGCAAAAACTACAAAGTGACAATACACTCCTTTATTGGCATTGATGGTTCCATGAAGAACCTCAACATCCATTTAACCTTTCCATTGCACTAAAGGTTCTTTAAATTATTAAGTCCTTCACATAAAACCTGTTAAGGAACTGTTCACTGAAAGGTTCTTTGGCGAATACAAAATGGTTCTTCTATGGGATCGCCTCACGAAAAACCTTTAGGAATTTTACTTTTTAAGAACTACAACGCGGTTCATTAAACAAGCCTGTGATTGAGAATATTTTATTTTGTGTTGACATTGATCTTTGAACATTTCTTTCAGGGCTTTTTTTTCAACCCCGCTCTTTTCGCACCCCGAGGAGATGGTTCAGATGAGGAAGGAGCAGTAGGTTTCCTCTTATCAAAACTGTATCACACATTTCAAACATTAATAGGGTGTACTTTACGAGCTGTGTCCCACTTTTCTATCTACCCTAGCCACTGTATCGTGGGTTTTACCCTCCCTACGGCTACCAGCCTGCCCAGCCGGCTGCTCCACTGAACTCAGATGAGGCCGAAGGAGCGGAAGAAGCAGAGGCAGAGGCAGCGGAGGCTGCTGAGGCAGCCGAGGCCGGAGCCGAACCCAAACCGGCTGAAACCGCTTCAACTGTTGATGCCGCTGTCGCAAACGAGATCCTACCCGTTGATGCCGCTGTTGCAAACGAGATCCTACCCGTTGATGTCGCTGTGGATGTTCCCATCGAACCTGCTCCCGAAGTCATCGCTGCTGCTGCTGCTACTGTTGATCCGGCCCTCATCCCCGAGGCACCGGCAGTTGCTGTGGAAATTGACACCACTTTGGTGGGGCCTGATGTTGCTGCTGGTGCAGAGCAGGTGTTGGTCGCTGAGGCTCCTGATGCTGCCCAGCCAGTGCAGTGAGAGAGATGATCACAAGCCCCGCCCCCCAAGATTCTAACCAATCAGTCACATCGCTGACTTTAAGACCACATCTCTGTGGTCTGAACATTGCTGGAACAAAATGTGGCACATTCCTGTTGTGTGAAAATGTTTCCTGGCAGATTTATAATAACCTCATTGTAATAATTGAGCCGACACTGCTGCAGACAGCGTTACTTGTTATATGTCTTCTCTTTCAGTTTCTTAAAATAAAATGTATTTTGTCTTACTGCAATTAAAAGCCTCTTTTATCAACTGAAATGTAACTATGTTATTAACCTGATATCTATACATCTATAACAGATGACTATATATATATAGATAGATAGATGTGTGTGTGGGTGTGGGTGTGTGTGTGTGTGTGTGTGGGTGTGTTTTGCTATACTTGTGAGGACCAAATGTCCCTAAAAGGATAGTAAAAACCTACATTGTGAGAACCGCTGGCTGGTCATCACAAGGGAAATGTATTAATAAACATAATAAATTGAGTTTTTTTTAAATGTAAAAATGCATAAAGTTTTGTGTGATGCGTAGGTTTAGGGTATAGGGTTAGTGTAGGGGGATATAATATACAGTTTGTACAGTATTAAAACCATTATGTCTATGGAGGTACTCACAAGTATAGCAAAATAAATGTGTGTGTGTGTGTGTGTGTGTGTGTGTGTGTGTGTGTGTGTGTGTGTGTGTGTGTGTGTGTGTGTGTGTGTGTGTGTGTGTGTGTGTGTGTGTGTGTGTGTGTGTGTGTGTAACTATGTTATATGAACATCATTATATGAAGAGTTCAGATGCAAAAGCCTCTAAGTGCCATCTGAAATTTTCTTCTAGAATGATCATTTTGATCAAGCTTGTATAAGTTCAGTAATTTCACTTAAATGACAATTCATAGGTAATTTTCATTGCTATTTAGGCCTAAGTGAAATTACTGAACTTAAATATACAATCTTGATCAAAATGATCATTATACAAGAAAATTTCAGATGGCACTTAGAGGCTTTTGCATCTGAACTCTTCATATAGCCTACAGTAGGTAAAATATAAAATGTCCAATTAAACAAAAACTACATATATCCAACAAAACAGGCCATCTATTTCTCTGTGAGTGACCGTGTGTGAAACTAAGACTGGGAGGTTTGTATTAATAGGATAAAGCAGATCTGTGGAAGACTGCTGACTGGGCAGATGTTGCTACATGAGGTAAATCTCTCACTCTACTCTACAGGCTCACAGTCTATAGCAAGCACATGTACACAAATGACACCAGTATAATGTGTGTAGACTGCATACGTAAAATGAAATTACACTTAGTCAAATAAACACCACAAACCAATGTGGTCATTCACATATGCCTTACTAGGTGCACTCTGATGAATCAATTTAAACATGAACCTAAAAATTTGTTTTGAATATGGAACAATTAAATAAACGACAGGTTGCCAAAATTCTCAGTGTAATGGTATAAATGATGGGTTTTACCCACACTTTCAGCTTTTGTTGGAGGGAGTATAAATTATGTACCGTTCAAAAAGACAGGGAGGAGGCTTTGTTTTTGTCACTCTAGTCTCTCATTAATCTCCAAATCCTTCTCAGGGTCATGCAAGTCTGAGATATCATTACAGAGCACAACAGAACAAATGAACCACACGCTAGTTCCTCCTTTGAAAAACACGAGCTGTAATTTGACTGTAGCCTATCTTTAATTTCACCAGACAGAAGGTCTGTGATTCTGACAGGCTCTGTGATTCTTCTGATCAAGAGAGAATGGGACAGGATTTAGGTTAAAGCAAAACAGCCGGTGAGTTTGATATGACTTTGTGGCAATTTTCTTCCTCTTATAGTATCATTTTGTCCATGTTAGAAATTTTTCATGACTTTTAACAAATAGAAAGACATGTAAATTGTAAATCACTGCTATAGCCTATTGTTCTAGGGGGAAAGGATCATGACTATTGTACCTACACCAGGGGGGTTTGCAGTCCCTCCCCAAGTGTCTCCGATAATGGAGGTGGAATCAGAGGAGGACGATGAAGACACAATTCCAGGTCCAAGTGCAGGACGTTTCTTTAACATCAACAACAGCAACAACAATGAGGAGTAATCAAAGATCATTAGATCAATATAATATAATATAACATAACATTTTATATAATTTTATATGAATGTGTATTAGTGGTAATAGTGTACTTTGCTCTCCATATAGGGAAGCCAAGAAGAAAAAGAAAAAGGAGAAAAAAGAAAAGAAGGAGAAAAAAGAGTGGGTAGCACACTAGTCTTATATTTGACATATTCTGGTTATAAATAACGTTTGTTACCGTATAAACCTTTCTGTTGTTCTGTAGCAAAAAAGAAAAGAAAGAGAAGAAAGAAAAAAAAGAGAAGAAAGAAAAGGAAGAAAAAGAAAAAGAAAATGAGAAGGAAAAAGAAAAAGAAAAGGAAAAAGAAAAGGCGAAAGAAAAAGAAAAAGAAAAAGAAAAAGAAAAGGAAAAGGAGAAAGAAAAGTGGGTATCTG
The DNA here is from genome assembly GCF_965113295.1 of Leuciscus leuciscus. NCBI lineage: Eukaryota > Metazoa > Chordata > Actinopteri > Cypriniformes > Leuciscidae > Leuciscus > Leuciscus leuciscus. The sequence goes on along the minus strand of NC_138727.1, from coordinate 40,201,870 downwards.
GATTTTTTATCAGTCAGTTCTAATCTGTGATTTACAAAAGGTTAAAGTATCACCATTGATTATTGCTCATGTCAACTTCATTTTTTTCAAGGCCCAAGGAGGTGTTTGTGATTAACCCAGCGGGACTCCTGTATTATCAATGGCTGCTTATAATCACAGTTCCTGTCATGTACAACTGGACAGTTATAATTGCAAGGTAATAATTAGAAGTTCATGTTTTATTAAGATCAGGAGATGAGAGAAGAATACAAATTGAAGACGTTCCCTTTTTTAACCTCTGAAGTGTGCTTCCTTACATCTCCATTAGTCTCTTACACTCATATGCTCTAGATATGATGGTGGTCATTTATTCAGCATCAAAATCCAACATAATACATAAAATTGGTGCATTTTGTAAGCTTGATAAATCGGTGTAATACTTTTGAGAGTATTTATATTGTGTCTCTTTGCATAGAGCCAGCTTTGAGGAGCTGCAGCATGAATATCTACTGATCTGGTTCCTCTTGGACTATAGCTCCGATTTGATTTATTTGGCTGACATGGCCTTCAGAGCACGAACAGGTGAATCTAACATCATTAATTAGAATTAGATCTCAATTTGTGTCATGATTTCATGTCACCTTTCTTTAACCAGGGTACCTGGAACAGGGCTTGCTTATCAAAGATGAAAAGCTCCTTCTCCAGCGGTACACCGAAAGTCTCCAGTTCCGCATCGATGTCATCTCTATGCTACCCACGGACATCTTCTACTTCGTTTTAGGCTTGGACTACCCAGAGATCCGCATAAACAAGTTGCTCCGCCTGAACCGCATGTTTGAGTTCTTCACCATCTCAGAAACCATGACCAACTATCCCAACATCTTCCGAATCTGCACTTTAGTCATGTACATCATCATCATCATCCACTGGAATGCATGCCTCTACTTCTCCTTCTCCAAGTCCATCGGGTTCGGATCAGATGCATGGGTGTACCCTGCTCTCACCGAACCAGAGTTCGGAGAACTCATGCGAAAATATTCCTTCAGCCTGTACTGGTCTACGCTTACCCTCACCACTATCGGAGAGACGCCATCGCCGGAGCTAGACTCTGAATTTCTCTTCCACGTAGTTGACTTCCTGGTGGGTGTCTTGATCTTTGCCACCATTGTTGGTAACATTGCTACAATGATCTCAAATATGAACGCAGCCCAGGCTCAGTTCCAATCCAGGATCGACAACATTAAGCAGTACATGCATGCGCGGCATGTCAGCAAGGACCTCGAGGAGCGTGTCATCAAGTGGTTTGACTACCTGTGGACTAACAAGAAAGCACAAAATGAAAGAGAGGTGCTGAGGTACTTGCCAGACAAATTACGGGCAGAGTTAGGCATGAACGTGCATTTAGAGACCCTCATGAAGGTGCGGATCTTCGCCGACTGTGAGGCGGGGTTGCTGATCGAGTTGGTGTTGAAGCTTCGCCCCCTAGTTTTCAGTCCTGGTGACTACATCTGCCGCAAAGGCGATATCGGGCGGGAGATGTACATCATAAAAGATGGCAAACTTGCCGTGGTGGCCGATGACGGCATCACTCAATTTGTCGTCCTTGGCGATGGAAGCTACTTTGGTGAAATCAGCATTCTAAACATCAAGGGCAGCAAGGCAGGGAACCGCAGAACAGCAAATATTAAAAGCATAGGGTACTCAGACCTCTTCTGCCTGTCCAAAGATGATCTGATGGAGGCTCTGACGGAATATCCCGAGGCTAAAGCATTGCTGGAAGAGAAAGGGAGACAGATTCTGATGAAGGATGGTCTAATTGAGCTGGACCCTGACAAACTAAAGCCAGATGAGAAGGACTTGGATGAGCGCGTAAACCGAATGTACGGCACACTGCAGATCATGCAGACCAAGGTAAACAAGCTGCTGGCGGAACAGAAGGAGACACAGAAGAACATCAAACGGCGAATTGTTCAGATAGAGCGCCTTGCTGGGGAAGAGGTGGAGGATGAAGATGAAGAGGAGGAGATGGAAAAGAAGGAAGAAACCCAGGAGGAAAAGAAAGAAGAAGAGCCAGAGAAAGAGAAGGTAGAAGAAGACAAGGAAAAGATGGAAGAAAAAGAGGAGGAAAAGATGGAAGAAGTGACCAAAGACGAGGAGCCATAGGATAAGAGGATAAGAACTTGTGAGAATAACTCTGGATGAAATTCACTTATGAAGATAAATCTAAACACTAAATACGTAAAAAAAAATCAAAAAAAATCAATCTTGTTCTTATAGTAACACTAATTTGTTTAGCCAATTTGACTTTGTTCATTCTGTCTTGTGCAGCCAATAAATTATTGTGAAGGCAACTACAGATTTCTTGTCCAGCAAATTGTCAATTAGCAATACCAGTTTTAATTTGTATTTCTAAAATATATTAGATTTTTTTTTTTTCATAAAGTAAACCTTTTCATAAGTACAACTCTAAAAAAACATCCAGGCAATACCTTCAAATAGATGCGCTCTGAACATTAGCACACACTAATAGGTAACATAACAGTGACAACAAAATAACAGCAGTTTAAATAAAACCTGCTAACAGAACTGCTAACAGAACATAACATTATTTATTCATGTGTGTTAGGTCTTGTGAGTAGTAAGCACGACACCGTATATCTTCAAAGACCTTGTATTTATTCCGAACAGTAACTTCACATGTTTAACACTAAGACTACATGACACAACAATGTGGCAATGGATACTGGGAGCTCTCAAATCAGTAGCATTGTTCAATATTGTTTAATCCGTTGTTTGTTTTTGTTTTTTTTGTAGACAACTGTTTAGGGTGTGCTATATTGAGAATATTGTGAATTCCATCCCTTTTTGGTTTTGGAAAAATGGTTTCTTGATAATAAAAATATTAAAGATGCAAATTGTCGCACTATACTGACCAGTCAGCATCCAAGACTGGAACAACCAATTTTAAAAGGTGTTATGGATCAAATAATATTTATGAAAACAGACATTTGAGGTCTTACCAAGTAGTCTGCTTGATGGGCACAAGGGTGCAGCAGAGGACCAAAGATTAATGACCCTTACCATTACCTCTTCAAAACCTGAAAATGACAGCATAAACACACATGAAGTTATGTCGTTTTTTATGGAGCCACTGAACCTAAAGATATTTTTCTTTTGTTGAAACGTGTTTGAATGGGATACATTTAAAGTTTTGTTTTGAACGTGACAATTATAATATTCACAAACAATGTTCAACAAGCAAGTATACACTGTTTATAGAAGGTTTTGAGACACGTGAAGGGGGCGAAAATTTGCATGCTTCAGGTGTTTCGAAAAAGGAAAAGGAAAAAAGACCTCCGCAAAGGTAAGTTCAAAGTGTTTTGAGAGGGAGGAATACTTGTGAGGAGCCTTTAAGTTCTTGTAAACTCCTTTATGAAAACAGTTGTTCATGATTAAGCTAGTGGTTCAACGGATCACAAAACTCACAGCTCGGATCATATTACGGTTTTTGAGTGACGGATCAGATTATTTTTCAAATCAGCAAGAAAAAAAAAGAAAAGAACAATTGCACTAAATAAAGAATGGTCTAACTAGTATTCATATACATAATGTAAAATAACACTATAGTGTTCACTGTATAAATTAAATTTAGATCAATCTTTGTGAAAGCTGTGTTTTGTTTGTTGTTTGATTAACATTGAGCAGCAGGTTAATGGCTGCTGTCACTTTAAGACCTAATGCACAGATCCATGATGATACACTTCCGATTTCTTTCTCAACTGTTTATGTTCACTTAAGACATAACCGACTGTGTTTACGAGAATATTTGCAGAAAGGGGTATTTTGACATAATTTTGTTACAGAATGTGTCCATTCTGATTTTCAAGTTGATGTTAACGCACAACAATGACCGTAAAATATGTGTTTTAGATGTTTAGAGTTATGATAGCCTTATAACATTGGGCTAGTTTTGTTATGCAGACCTGACAACCCTGACGTGTTTATACTTTCTCCTAGCTCCTCTGAATGCAATGCATCCTTTCTCCTCGTCCGTCGGATCCACGTGGTGCATTTAAATGATGCGTCCTTCATCATGGCATACTTTTATCGGTTTCCAGATCACAAGAAGAAACCCTGAATAACCATTTGAGTGTTGATAAGCAGCCCGTGAAGTGCTTCATTATTCACTTTATGCTGAGATAGAAAAAAGGTAACGCATGCATTCAAAAATACATACATAATATTTAACCATACTTGCATTCTCGAAACATCCCCAGGCAATTTTAGTACATTTCAAATCAGAATTTTTTGTTAAATGGCATGTACGCAGATAAGTGGTTTTAAGATGCAAAGATTTGAAGAGGCAGACTTTTGACATTTGAAAAAAAGAAAAGAAAAAAAATCAATTGCTCAGGCCTGTAATGGCTGTATCTCTGCCTACACCTTTTTTTCATGGCAGTTTGTACAGACCTGCTTTTAATCATGATGTTTTCCTTCTTCTGGCATCCTTCAATTTTCTCTTGGCTGCATTATTGATAATGCAATTACAATTCTACAGGTATGCATCTGTCAGTTTTGTAAAATCTTAGGTATTTTTTTCATTTTGAGACATCTTTTATAACAGTGTTTCATTTCCAAGAAGCCTTTGATTCAGTCAGGAATGATTAGGGATCCTGTGGATAGGGGATACCTTCTTATATGTGGAGTGGTCACAGTGTGTGTGCCTCAATATTATCTATTCTTTCATTTTGAACAGTCCCACCTGTTCTCTTCGCCGAGAATTTCTGTCACATGTGGACACTTATTGTATTTTGCTCAGAGAGGTGATGAGAAAAGGAAGTGAGCTGAAAAAAAGGAAATGAAAGAACAGTGGAAGTATGTCTCCCATGGGAAAGCAAGATAAAAAAGAAAGCTAAGCCTGTGATGTCAGCCATGAAAAGGGTCCTCAACCGTTTCGTCTCTTGAGCAGCTGGAGCTACGCGTTTAATTAATTAGAATTAGTCTGTCACTTTTAGAGGCAAATCAAAAAGGACCATATGACTTTCCTCCAAGGAGAAGATACTTGCTGAATGAACTTGTTTACAGAAGTGTTGGGAATATGAACGCATAGGTACAACTTTTTGTTATTTGAATGAAAGCTAGATTGGAACATGCATGAACGATTGAATGTGTGATTTATGGGAAGGAGAGAGAGAAAGAAAGCAAGCCAGTATCATTGAGACAGAGGAATCTGATGGATTGATTTGTACATTAAGTCACACTTAAACTATTGAGGGTCTGTTTACCTCACACCAAACATGAACCAGTGATCAGTCAAGCAATTTTATCGTCCCATTTGGCCCGTCAATGCAGAGACACTCAGCCCACCGCATCAGTGAGATTACAGGTGGCTTTTTCTGAGAAGATAAATGGTGGCACAACAAGGGTCTATCAGTAGGGAACATTGCGTCTCGCTGAGTATTGTCATCAGACGCTCTGATCTGAGCAGTTAATGGAAGTCACTTAGGCAGCTCTCACCAGGGTGGTTTGGAGTCTGGTGGCAGAAAGATACACCACAGCATGTAGGAACCTGCATTTTGGTCTTACAAGCTGGTTCCTCCTTGTACTTCCTGTCGTTGCTTAGAATGCTTAAGCTCTTAACTGTCCCTTTCTATTAGTGTGTGTAACTGACCAGTTAGCCGGTGTGCTATTGTTTCTCCTAAACAATTTACTTTACGATAATAGCATTTGCAGTTGAACGGAGACGCTCTGGCAGGGAAGAAAGCTGACCTATTGGAAAAGTGACATCCTATGACAGTGGCACTCAGAGCCTGTGGGTTCCTGGGGAACCGGGGGAGGTCATTAAAATGGACCCGCCGGTATAAAAATTGTTGTAACTTACAAATATGCATAGACCCACTGCAGTGTGATGAGTGGAATCAAACTGTATATACTAAATGTATATATAATTATGCGCTGAAAAAGTATGGACATATATTTATGGATAAATAATTACTTTACTTTTACATTTCACAAATAATTACAAAGAAACACATTGAATTAAGTGTGAAATTTTTAAGTAAATTAAAATAATATTTTCTTGTAAAACGTTTCTTTTTTTTTACAGTGTGTGTGTAAATGTTTATTTAGAACAACTGGGGCAGAACTATGTATAAAAGTGATTATTTCTTTCAGTTAAAAAAATGATTTTGCAGAACATTTTCTGTCTACCGTGATGTAGAAAAAAGAAATAATGTATAAACAAAACTATATAAATTAAACCAGGTATATATATATATACAAACACATCACTTTGAAAAAAAAAAGTGGTATAAAAAAAAAAAAAAACACACACAAAAAACAACTATAACTATAAACCAGATCCTTCCAGATAAGCTAGTTTGGTTTAATGACTAACTCATATTTTCCCTTGACTTCTTTGCATCTCGTCGAGAGTGTCTGGGTTTGTTCCCCATACTGTTTTTAAAAAATCACCACAAAATGTATCCTTTGACAGGTACTGTTTCTGCAATGCAAAAGTGCTTTAAAAAGCACTTTAAATATTTAAAATGCTTTAAATAGCTATACATAATATTTGTTTCTGTTGAGTGCGAGCACTTTTGAGCAAGGAAACTGATATTTTGCATGGTGATAGGGGGCTGTATAAATTATGCAGCTTACTGTGTTACTATTTTTTTGTTTAACTTTTTGCAGCTTTTCTCTAGTTCGTATGCTAAATGTTGAGGTCCATGTGTGTTTAGATCCTGACTGAAGTATTAAGTGCCGAAAGTCAGCATTAATGCCCATTATACCTCCATTGTTTGTATATGGAGACTGCGGTCAGAATTATGGACAGAAATTTTCCTCCACTTGATCACAAGTGATTACTTGTCAAATAGGCTCTTACCCTGTATCTGCATAGAGACTGAAACTGGATATCTGAGACACTGAAGCCAGTGATTTAAATCACAACCCACAGACGACAAAATTGTCTTTTCAAATGCAGTGTGAGAGGGAAATGACCACTTACCATCAGGTTCAGACATGGAGATTTAAAGTCATTTTGTTCCATTGTTTTAAATGTTCGATTTCTTGCACATTTAAAAGTCTGATAATTGAAAACTGAAAAGCCTGATGCTTTCATGAGCGACCTAAGCTCTTTCACACTGATGTCACTTAATAAACAACACGCTACTGCGTGATCTCATCTTAATTTTCCTAATTGCTTGCAATTGTGAATCTCCCTCGATGCTCAAACACCTGCAGTTCCATAAGCATGATAAGAAAACCCATGATGTCATTTTAATTAGTCTATTCAATGGCAGAGCAGCTCTGTTTGTCAAACTCCAGCATTGCTATTATCATGGTATGCTAAATTAAGCATCAGCCCCCTTACTTTCTTATCAGGACTCAGTGACATTTGCATCACTGTCATTTCTTGTGTCTCTTCCCAGAGTCGGTGACGTAACCACCATCGGTCAAAATGCCAAGGCCTTGCCAGACCAATGAGCATCTTAATGTTTAATTCTGAACAGAAAGGGAAAATGAGGAACATTTGTCGTTGAAAAGAGTGTGAGAGACATTTTTAGTATGCGATGCAAATGAACCATTGACCCCTTACTGGGTTTCTGGACCTCTCAAGTCGTGTAGGTGATGTGGAACATTTAGTGATTGCTAATAGCGGAGAAGCTCAAGGTTTCTGAAATGAATAAACAGAAAAGTCACTCAATCATCTGCACTGAATCACAGAAATTAAATGACTTGATCCTGATTCTGACCTTTGGTGACTTCTACAAAAAAAATTGTGCGACTCCACAGAGGGAACTTCCCTTTAAAGCTTTGAGTGACAACC